>NC_133120.1:145155504-145458678 GCF_033568475.1 Henckelia pumila
AATTCTGCACTGCAATAACTTATTTATAATATGGGTTGCTAACAGCTTAGGGCCCATTAGTCATAAGTTAAAGCCTGACAAGCAAAGCCTGCATATTCAGAAATTAATATAAAATTCATCGTGACTCAGATTGATAAACCAATTTCACCAATGTGCACAGAAACCATTTCTGCATCTTTTAAAGTCAAGATAAATTTTCTGAATCCGAATTCAGTGATTTCCAAAAATGCACATCCCTATGTCATTTTAGGAAATCTTACTCTTCTACTCTGATATAAGAAGTCATACTTCTTTGTTCATTAAATTTAACTCTTTAAATTTAACTATCTCAACAGGAATTAGAAATCCATTACTTGTGTGACCCTCAATGGTTCAGGGATACAGCTAGCCGTGGGCTCACAACTCCTTGCGACTCGAAACAACAATTTTCGACTTGCCCATCGAATCATGGTAAGAGCGCCTAGCAACATCGCCCCATGATTCCCTAGGTATCACTCATAGTGCCTGCAAGAACCAATAGATTTTGGTTAGCGTACAGTACGGTTCCTTCATCCATATATCCCGATCGAATCAACAACTATTGGTAAATCATGAGTCGTTCGAGATTCGATAACTATGCAATGCATCTTGAAGATCAAATAGTGACATCGCATGTGCTACTAAGAAACCATTTCTTAAAACACATCATGTACTCTGGCCAGAGATTCGTCACACTAATATCTCCTCAGATTGCATAGGATATCCACACTCGCAAGTATGTGGTGAATCCTTGACAACAAAGCATCGACTCCTATATGTGTCGTAACTGTACCCAATCCCGACACCTGATGACCACAATAGAATCGGTAAACGAGTCAAAGTACAGTACTAGCATATAGAGTCTCAATGATGTTTCAAGTAGTAAGGACTAATGGTGTACAACAAAAACCGCGGACTTTATCCACTCGATAAGTGATAACCACTTGGAAAGTCCGGATAGGGTAGTTCGATCATTCATCGTATGAATATCCATTTGCATGCTTTGAACATCTCTATGTTCCATACCAATGAAACGTGGTACTCGGCATCGCAAATGCTATTCTTAATCTCGAGCGATCCTTATCCTTATTAACGGACGGCTCAATCGACTAGGAACTGTTTAGAATATACAGTGACTATAAGATGTGTTTCATGATAGCCATCCCCATGTGCCACCACATCTTACATACACTATAGTATATTCAAGGTCTTCATCTAAACATCTTATAGTATGTCACAACATAATAATATGATAAAAGATAAAGTAAATGCCATTATAAAAGTGTAAATTATATTAAATAAAAGATTGTTTATACATAAAGTCATAAAAGCCCTTAGCCACAAATTGGCTCACCGGGCACCCACTTTTTCAACTTTGATCCGATCTGCTTGTTGTAACATGCCCGCCATATCGGCACTTATGACAAGCTGCTTGAACTCGGTTTGAAGCAACCCAAGGTATTCCCTGAGATGCCTCTGCATTTTCATGATGGAATCTACGTCACTACCTTCCATCTCTTATTAAGAAATCTGCAAGAATATTTTCATGAGATTTAATAATAACAATATCAAAAATAAAATTTTGACATAAAGCTTGCCATCTTAATAACCTAGCCTTCTCGGGTTTAGATTCAATCTTATTCCTTAGTGTTGTGAATTTTCCTCGCAAGCCTACGAGTGTCAAATTTTAGTATAATGAAAGAGAGAGTGTCGATCCCACAGGGAGTAAAATGAAAATATTCAATACTTGTAATTAAAATAGTCTTAATTTTATCTAGAAAATCAAACGTCGAGAATTTTGCAGAATAAATAAAATAAATAAAAAGAAATTATCAAGCTCACACACACACAAATTTCGAGGAATTATCAATCAGAGAAAAATAGTCCAAAGGTTTTGATTTCACTTGGTCTCGACAATATTCAATCCTAATTAATCTATTTTATGAATTTCCTTCGATTAATAACCATGAACACTTAGATTATTCTATTCCCCTCTCCCGAGCAACAAATAGAGTGTATAAACTACAATTCGATTTCAATATCCCTATTAAAAATCTAGATGTAGTGATATGTGTAAAATGATGTTCTTTAAAGGTTCTATTAAAGCTATATACTCTCCCGAGCTATATAAACAATTAACAATGTAGTTCCTATTGATCCTACTCAAAATTCCCTCTCCCGAGCAATGATTCTAAGTAAATATAACAACTCAATTTATGGCCAATAAATTAAGAAGACATTCAATTCTAGAAACACAATTAATCTATAGAAATTCAACTTATTAAAATCAAAGATTCATGAATATGTCTCAACCAAGCTACGTCAACCTCTAGACTAGAAAAGTTTAGTTCATGCTCGAATTCAATAAAAACCAAATAATGTTTAATATCTCAACCATAATTCAACAATCAAAAGAAAATAAAACGAAGAAACAAAGCCGTAGTCTTTCTTCCGTGTCCGGTCGAAAAGTCTTCATCTTCGTTCCAAGCAATCTTCAGTTCTTCAACTCCAAAAACTCACAGAAGTGTTCTCTCGAATATTGTGTGTATTGGCGGCTGATAGATCGTTCCTATGACTCCGAAAAATCCCTTAAATATGACCTAACAATCGTCCAAAATAATACCAAAGATATCCCCAAAGTTTCCATAAACAATCGGACTCTAATATTCCAAACAGACGACGGCGCGGGCGCGCAGGAAACAGGGCGGGCGCGCTCTCAATTCGCAAAACAAACTTTTGAACATTCTTCAACGGCGCGGGCGCACCTAGGGATAGGGCGGGCGCCCCTCCAGCTCGAACTCAGCATTTTTCTTCTCTTTTTCAACTCTTGAATTTCCTTGTAAACTTCCATCTTTTAAGCTTATTTCCACTTGAACACATCGAAGTCCATAACTTCCTACAAACACAAAAACAACAACAATTTCACGCAATATCTACCAATAAATTCCAAAAGTCAAGTAAAACCATATACAAATTAAGTGCACAAAATACACTTATCAATTTCCCCCAAACTTGAACTTTTGTTCGTCTCGAGCAAAACTAACACAAACTCCACTCAATTGCAAGAACAACAACCATCAAGAATGACTATGGATTAATGACCTCAGTATGGAATTCCAAAACAATTTAAATCCAATCATCTCTGCCCTACTAACACTTGAAAAATAAGTTAGTCAGAAAAGTAATTTAACCTCATAAACTCATAAACTCCGCAACTCACGTTTCAAAATACTCTTCTCTTAACTCAATTCAAACATTCACAAATCATGAGGACTTTCATGGTAGAACAGGATCAAATTCAAGGATATATCATCACAACCACACTCAATTGGTTTAATTCAAAGAACGTAGTGTGTGCGTGTTTCGATCAAGAATTCATAATCATTTAAGTTTCAATCAACAGTCCATAGGCTAAATTCTCGCAACCCCTCTCTACTAGTATATTGGGCAACTGTGACTCGGTCAATAGAACTTAATAAGCTTATAATGCAAGGCCTGGCTCATGGCTACAAATGAAGGAAAAGAATTCAAATAAGGAGTAATTCACATTTATGCTCAAATTCTAATGTCAACTCCTTTTCATTCACAACTTCACACTTATTTCCCTTCATTGATTTTTCAAATTTTTTTTTTTTTTTACAACTTTTCTTTTCACAACTTTTTCAACTCTTTTTCTTTTCTACTACCTTCCTCATTTCCATTCATCCACCACACCATTCCATATTCACAAATAAAAACTAGGAGCATATAACAATTTAGCATTCAAATTACTCTCTTAAAGGTAGAAAATAGTGTATAAGCTATTCAGGTAATCAATGTAGGACCTTGAAATAATGACGAATGGGGGGTTTCATCACACGTTTACACGCATGCCATTCGATTTTCAATAAAGCTCAAACAAGGTACTAGGGATAACATATATACTAGGTAGCTTGAAAGGCTCAAACGAATTCAAAAAAATCGCCTAAATCATTCCTAATCACAGTTTTTCCCGTATTTTTCCTCGAGGGGTGTCCGAACTAGTTCTAGACAAGTCTCAATCCACAATTAAATCATACAAATCCCAATCAATGCAGAAAGGAATATTCATCAGCAGTAAACGATGATTTGCACAACAAGTTTCAGACTTCTCGTACCTCTAAGTAATAATATGCGTGTAAGCTCAAATGGAAAACTAAAGATAAACTGATTCAATAAGATTCAAGGCCCAAAAAAAATCCAAACAATGCCTCAATCATTTTTATGTTTGTCTGTCTCAAGATTCAGATTCAAGCAAAATCACAGAATATATAGGAGTTCAATTGTTCACTTGATTCCGTTTATTTCAAAATTTTGTCAGCTAGGCAGGTAGTCATGGACTTCAGTTACAAAACAAGAATTAACATCATTGGCCATCAATCCATTTCATTATGATTTCTCAACATCATTCACCAAAAAACCACAACTACATAAATTTCTCAAATTTTTCTCAAATTCAGCCACACACCAGCACAACACAACTCCTAAGAACCAAACAACTAAAATAAAAACAAAACAAAAGCAAAAGCAACTAAACAAAAACAATAAAAGTCAGAACTGACACAACTCCCCCAAACTTAGTACATTCATTGTCCTCAAGGAATTAAAACAAGAAAGCATAAAGGATATGTACCACAAACGACGACCATCAGTGGTCGTCGCCATCATCAGCGGCATCATCATGGGACAGACCAGAAGGGCCAAAAGTGGGCGGCCACTGTGGATACAGAGGAAATGGATGAGTCGAACTAGCAGCCTATGGAAACTGATGTCTCAAAGCATCTGTAAAATCCATCATGTAGTCCATAAAGACACCAGTAGTCTGCTGAAATGTCCGAAAATATTGACGGTGCGCTCACAATTCATCCTCCAGAATAGCAACACGATCGGGCGCAACAGGGGGTGCTTGAGGTTGGGGTGCAGGGCCGCTTCGTGCAGCTGCTCGCTCATTAAAATCTCGCCTCTCAGCGCGAGTTCGGTGCTCAGAAGCCGGTATCATGCGAAAAGGAGTATGACAAGCAATAGGAGCAGTAGCTTTCAACAATTCTTCATTCTGGCCCCACTCAACTCCAGCCGCTTCACAAAGATCAGTGATAAGTGCGGGCAAAGCAAACCTGCCAGTCGTCTTACCTGCCGCCACACCCTAAATAGTTGCTTGACAAATCTGTCCCAAGTCGATTGCTTTGCCCTCCAAAATACAATAAACAAGAATCGCTCGTTCTCGTGTCACCTCATGCTCGTGGTCAGTCGGTTTAAGACTAGCACACACAAAGTTATAGCACAGCTTAGCATCAGGAATTAGCTCGGTCTTCTTCAACTTAGAAGGCTGATGATCACGACCCATGCGCCATTCCGCACCCGGAACACAAATACGGCTCAGAATCGCCGCGTAATCCACTTCATTCGCTCGGTACTCCGCATACTCATCGTGAAATACTGGTGGAAGGTTGTACAGGGTGTTAATAGTGTGAGCATCAAAAGGCACCAGCTGGCCTCGGACAAGCACTTTCAACTGCATGTGCTTTACTTTCAAGTTCGCATAAAATTCACGAATGACTAGGACGACTGCATCCTGAGGTGGCTTAACAAAATTTAACCATTGACGCCCATTCACAGCCCTACCAATTGTATGCAAAAACTCATCGGTCCCAAATCCCAATGTCGTGTCAAACCCACGCTCCGGTAATATCGTTTTTCCTAGACAATTTTGATAATGCTGTTCGGCACTCTCATTCCAGAAACGCTGCGGCTCAGGCTCCGGATTAGCATGAGAAGAGGATGCAACAGATTTTTGTTTCTTCTTTGGTGCCATGAATCAAACACGTAGTGTGCACCACAAGTCACGCACAAATAACCAATTTACCATAATCACAACTTCTCCAAACTTAAATTTAATCCACAATCCACACACAACAACAACCGCTTCCGCAAAAATCCAATAGAATTCACACTTCAAAGATCGATTAATCAATTAAGACTTCAAGACCCACGAATCGCACGAGTAGAATTTTGAAATACTCACCACCCAAAACACTTGTAGAAGTACCAAAAGAATGACTTACTCCAGATGAGTCCGAGAAGAGTAGATAATCAAAAGCTTCCCAAATGTACATTCCTCCAAAAATTAAATGAGGCGTGCCCTGGATAAAAGTGGTTCGACCGTCCCGCTTCAAATAGATGATGAAAGAAATTAGATTATGGGGGGTGGAGATAAAGAGGTAGATGAGCCGATTAAAACAATAGAAGAGGGGAAAAAATCGTGAGGAAGAAGGTGGACAAGAAATTAGGGAAAAAATTTGGGAGAAAGGAAATAAAAGAGTAGGTTATATGGAATAAATCGGTGTCGGGGCGGGCGCGCGTATGGTAAGGGCGGGCGCACCTTCGATTCGTTTGGTGAATTTTGTATTAGCAGGGGCGGGGCGGGCGCGCGAGTGGTAAGGGCGGGCGCGCCTGCATCTCGAAAAAGTTTTCAAAAAAATATGGTACAGGGACGGCGCGGGCGCGCTGAAGAAGGGGAGGGCGCGCCTTGAGCTCGAAAAAATTCACAAAATCATTGCAGGAGCGGCGCGGGCGCGCCTAAGATCAGAGCGGGCGCCCCTCAATCTCGAGAAAAGTTGATTGGATTGAATACGTGACTGCGCGGGCGCGCCTGTAGGTGGGGCGGGCGCGCCTTCGACTCGAGATTGGCATCCAAAATACTGAAAAAATCAAAGAAAAAAACAAATTACTTTCAAAACAACAAAATTAACAGTAAAAACTAAAAAAACAAAATTAAAACGAGAAAGCAAAGACAAAAACTAAAAAAAATTTGGGTTGCCTCCCAAAAAGCGCTTGGTTTAAAGTCATCAGCCCGACGTGCACCAGTCTTTAGTTGGGATCATCAAGCAATGTACTGGATGCGGGTAGTACTTCATTGCCAAAGTAGTGCTTGACTCTCTGCCCATTAACCTTGAAAGTTCTTCCATCTGTACACCGCAATTCAATGGCACCATGTGGATAAACTGTCTCTATGAGAAACGGCCCTGACCATCGCGATTTCAACTTCCCTGGAAATAATTTCAATCGAGAGTTAAATAGCAAAACTCTCTGACCCTTTTCAAATTCCCTATGCACAATAACTTTATCATGCCACTTCTTTGTTTTCTCTTTGTAGATTTTGGCATTCTCATATGCTTTACTTCGGAATTCATCCAATTCATTCAACTGTAGTTTCCGCAATGCTCCGGATGCTTCGAGATCCATGTTTAGCTTCTTGATAGCGCAAAACGCCTTGTGCTCCAATTCCA
Source organism: Henckelia pumila (assembly GCF_033568475.1). NCBI lineage: Eukaryota > Viridiplantae > Streptophyta > Magnoliopsida > Lamiales > Gesneriaceae > Henckelia > Henckelia pumila. Next base: position 145,162,827 of record NC_133120.1, read on the forward strand.
ACGGTAAATGACATGCCTTACCAAAAACCAGCCTGTAGGGAGACATCCCAATGGGTGTTTTGAATGCAGTGTGGTAGGCCCAAATGGCGTCATCTAGCTTGATTGCCCAATCTTTCCGATTTGTCTTAACCATTTTCTCCAAGATTTGCTTGATTTCCCGGTTAGAGATCTCCGCCTGGCCATTGGTTTGAGGATGGTATGCACACGCCACCTTATGCCTGACACCATACTTCGTGAGCAAGGTATTAAAAATCTTATTGAAAAAATGCGTACCTTCATCACTGATTATTGCTCATGGAGTTCCAAACCGCGTGAAGATATTCTTTTGCAAAAATTTAACTACAACACGAGCGTCATTAGTCGAGGTGGCAATGGCTTCCACCCATTTCGAAACGTAATCAACTGCTAACAAAATATAAGTGTACCCAAAAGAAGGGGGAAAGGGACCCATAAAATCAATACCCCACACATCAAATAATTCTACTTCTAAAATATTTGTGAGGGGTAATTCATGCCTTCTTGAAATATTTCCCGTTCTTTGACACTTATCACATGATTTCACCAAGGTATAACTATCTTTAAACAACGTAGGCCAATAAAAACCAGATTGTAATACCTTAGCAGCAGTTCGGGTGGGTCCAAAATGTCCTCCATAGGGGGAGGAATGACATTGTTCCAAAATTTCATTTGCCTCTTGCCCCGCCACACATCTCCGAATCACTTGATCGGCACAACATTTGAAAACATAAGGATCATCCCACAAATAGAACTTAATGTCATGGAAAAACTTCTTCTTTTGATGTCTATTCAACTCTGGAGGCATAGCACCACAAGACAAGAAATTTGCAATATCAGCAAACCATGGAATAAAGGAACTTACCTCAAAGATTTGTTCATCCGAAAACAATTCCTTTATTCTCTCCTCCTCCTTCACGTCTTCTAGCTCCAATCTTGACAAGTGATTAGCAACTTGATTTTCGCTACCCTTCTTGTCCTTGATCTCAAAATCAAACTCTTGTAAAAGTAGAATCCACCTTATCAAGCATGGCTTGACATCCTTTTTGGCAAACAAGTAGCGAATTGCTGCATGGTCAGTATAAACAACTACTTTAGTACCAATTAAATATGGACGAAATTTATCAAAAGAAAAAACTACTGCAAGCATCTCTTTTTCGGTGGTAGTGTAGTTTTGCTGTGCGGCATCCATGGTGCGACTGGCGTAATATATAGCTCTGAAAATCTTATCTCTCCTTTGGCCTAATACCGCGCCCACTGCATAGTCACTAGCATCGCACATAAGCTCAAAGGGCTCCTTCCAATCTGGCACAATCATGATGGGTGCTGTGGTCAATGCCGTCTTGATCTTTTCAAAGGCCTGCAAACAATCATCATAAAAAATGAATGTAGAATCTTTTTCAAGTAAATTACACAGGGGTTTTGTGATTTTAGAAAAATCCTTGATGAAACGCCGATAAAACCCTGCATGGCCTAAAAAACTTCTGATGCCCTTGATATTCTTCGGAGGTGGAAGCTTCTCTATTGCAACCACTTTGGCTCGATCCACCTCTAATCCATTGGATGATACTTTATGTCCAAGGACAATGCCCTCTTGAACCATGAAGTGACATTTTTCCCAGTTAAGAACTAAATTATTTTCTTGGCACCTCTGCAAAACAAGAGACAGATTATGCAAGCAATGATCAAAAGAGGAACCAAATACTGAAAAGTCATCCATAAACACTTCCATCACGTCCTCCACCATATCTGCAAAAATCGTCATCATACACCGCTGAAAAGTTGCAGGTGCATTACACAGTCCAAACGGCATCCTCCTGAAAGAAAACGTGCCATAGGGACACGTAAAAGTAGTCTTCTCTTGATCTTCCGGTGCTATAGCAATTTGATTATAGCCTGAATAATCATATAAGAAACAGTAATAGCAATAACCAGCAAGTCTATCAAGCATTTGATCAATGAAAGGAAGTGAAAAATGATCTTTACGAGTAGCTTTATTCAACTTCCTATAATCTATACAAACTCGCCAGCCAGTTACTGTACGTGTGGAGATTAACTCATTATTCTCGTTCTTAACCACAGTAATCCCACCCTTCTTAGGCACCACTTGAACAGGAGATACCCAACTACTGTCAGAAATAGCATAAATCACTCCCGCATTCAACAGCTTTAAAACTTCTTTTTTAACTACCTCTTTCATGGCGGGATTCAACCTTCTCTGATGATCAACATAAGGAGTATACGACTCTTCCATCAAAATTTTATGCATGCAAATTGTTGGACTAATACCCTTAATGTCAGAAATTGACCATCCTAGAGCGGTTTTAAAATTTCTCAGAACTCTCAACAACTTATCTTTCTCTACAGCAGACAAATGAGCAGATATAATAACAGGACAAGTAGAATTTTCACCAAGAAATTCATAACATAGGTGCGCAGGCAATGCTATGAGATCATGAGTTTCAGAGGATACCTCTGGTGCATTATTTTCCAATGTTTCAGATTCCTTAGAACTCACCATTTTTTCTTTCGGAGCGCTGTCTAGGAATAATTTTTGTTCATGTAACTCCCAATCCTCTTCCTTATCAACCACCTCATCTGCCACCAAACGTCGTTCGAGCGGATCAGTACTTCCTGCACATGAAAAAGAGTTATGAGAATCAATAATTTCAATTCTCTTACATTTACTTACCTCATTTGGGCCCCTCATGGTGTGATAAATATTAAAAATCACCGCTTCACCACCAACTCGAAGTGTGAGTTCTCCTTTGTGGATATCGATCAATGCGCGTGCAGTAGCTAGAAAAGGTCTCCCAAAAATCAAGGGAGTTTCTTCATCTTCATCCATGTCCAAAATCACAAAATCTGCTGGAAATATGAACTTATCGACCTTTACCAAAACATCCTCCACAATACCCCATGGGTATGTGATACTCCGATCAGCCAGCTGTAATGTGATGGTGGTCGCCCTGACTTCTCCAAGCTCCAAAGTCCTGTAAACAGAAAAAGGCATTAAATTTATACTGGCTTCTAAATCACATAAAGCTCTATTTACCTTAGAACCACCAATAAAACAAGGGATAGTAAAACTCCCTGGATCCTTCCGCTTTTGTGGAAACTTTTTCTGCAAGATTGCGCTACATTCTTCTGTCAAATTCACCACTTCGTTGTCCTGCAATCTCCTCTTCTTAGACATTACATCTTTGATGAATTTTGCATAATTAGGCATTTGTTCCAAGGCATCTGCAAATGGAATATTGATGTGTATCTTCTTGAAGATATCTAGAAACTTGGAAAACTGATCATCAAGTGCCTTCTTCTTAAACCGCTGTGGATAAGGAAGTTGTGGCTTGTACATCGGTTTAGATTCAGCTTCCTTCTTGGGCTCTTCAACCACAATTTCTTCAGTCACTGGTTCTTCACTTTCTTTGGCTTTGATCTGCTCTTTCTCTTCTAACTTCTTCCCACTTCTCAACTCAACTGCTTTGCACTGCTCTTTTGGATTCACTTCAGTATTGCTGGGAAACTGTCCTCTGTTTTGATCCTTCAAAGCATTTGCAAGCTGTCCAATCTGTGTCTCCATGGATTTCATCATAGCTCCCAAACTACACATGCGTGTCTCCATGCTGTCCATTCGAGTTTTAGTCCTCGACATCCGCTTGTTAGATTTAGTAACAAATGTAGATACCACATCCTCCAACGATGCTTTACCTTCCCCTTGATTTGTATTGAATCCCGGAGGGGGTTTCAACACATTCTTGTTGTTGGCATAAGAAAAGTTTTCATGGTTACGTAAACCAGGATGATAAGTATGAGGAGGAGGGTTACCTCGATAGTTTCCATAGCCTCTGGGATTTATATATTGAGCTTCCTCAGGTGGATGAGATTCATCTATGGCAACCGACACACCTACAGGTTCTGCGATATTCACCTTGTTCAGAGAGGCCACTTGTGTACTTAATGCAGATAGTTGTGCAGTAATGGATGTAAGAGGATCCACACTGTACACTTCTTTCTTGACTCCCATACGTTCAGATGGCCATTGATAACTATTGATAGTAATCTGTTCCAGCATATCATAAGCCTGAATGGGGTCCTTGGCAAATATGGTACCTCCAGCAGCAGAGTCCACAGACATTCTTGTAGGCGCATTCAGTCCATTGTAAAAAAACTCTATTTCTTCCCAATCTGCAAAATTATGATTAGGACAATGCCTTAACAAATCTTTGTACCTTTCCCATGCCTCGTATAGCTGTTCTGAATCATGCTGTTGAAAGGTACTGATCTCAATCTTCAGCTGGGTTGCCTTGGATGGTGGAAAGAATTTCTCTAAGAATTTCACAGCCATGCCCTCCCAAGTTGTTATGCGTCCTAGTGGCAATGACTGCAGCCAACTCCGTGCCTTGTCCCTGAGAGAAAAAGGAAACAAACGTAAGCGTATTGTATCCTCAGAAACACCATTTATTTTAACAGTATTAGTAATCTCTAGAAAAGTGCGCAAGTGTAAGTGAGGATCAGCTGTGGCAGTTCCATTGAATTGGTTCTGCTGAACCATGTTGATTAAGGCCGGCTTCAACTCAAAGTTGTTGGCATTTATTGTCCCTCTAGCGATTCCAGAATAGTGAGCTTGGATCGTTGGCCTGAAATGATCTCTAATTGGCACCAAAGGCAATTCATTGACATCTTCTTCAGCCATGTTTAATTGTTCTTCTCTCCTAGCATTTCTCAAAGCTCTTGCAGTTCGTTCAATCTCTGGATCAAAGAGCAAAGAATTTGCACTTTGAGATCTTCGCATAAACTGCAATTAAGAACAATAGCAATTTATTAGTACTTAAATCAAAATAAAGAAAATTTTAAATTAAAACTTCGACTAATTGGTAACAAGACTAAAAAATAATCAAAATTACTCCCCGGCAACGACACCAAAAACTTGTTGTGAATTTTCCTCGCAAGCGTACGAGTGTCAAGTTTTAGTATAATGAAAGAGAGAGTGTCGATCCCACAGGGAGTAAAATGAAAATATTCAATACTTGTAATTAAAATAGTCTTAATTTTATCTAGAAAATCAAACGTCGAGAATTTTGCAGAATAAATAAAATAAATAAAAAGAAATTATCAAGCTCACACACACACAAATTTCGAGGAATTATCAATCAGAGAAAAATAGTCCAGAGGTTTTGATTTCACTTGGTCTCGACAATATTCAATCCTAATTAATCTATTTTATGAATTTCCTTCGATTAATAACCATGAACACTTAGATTATTCTATTCCCCTCTCCCGAGCAACAAATAGAGTGTATCAAATACAATTCGATTTCAATATCCCTATTAAAAATCTAGATGTAGTGATATGTGTAAAATGATGTTCTTTAAAAGTTTTATTAAAGCTATATACTCTCCCGAGCTATATAAACAATTAACAGTGTAGTTCCTATTGATCCTACTCAAAATTCCCTCTCCCGAGCAATGATTCTAAGTAAATATAACAACTCAATTTATGGCCAATAAATTAAGAAGACATTCAATTCTAGAAACACAATTAATCTATAGAAATTCAACTTATTAAAATCAAAGATTCATGAATATGTCTCAACCAAGCTACGTCAACCTCTAGACTAGAAAAGTTTAGTTCATGCTCGAATTCAATAAAAACCAAATAATGTTTAATATCTCAACCATAATTCAACAATCAAAAGAAAATAAAAAGAAGAAACAAAGCCGTAGTCTTTCTTCCGTGTCCGGTCGAAAAGTCTTCGTCTTCGTTCCAAGCAATCTTCAGTTCTTCAACTCCAAAAACTCACAGAAGTGTTCTCTCGAATATTGTGTGTATTGGCGGCTGATAGATCGTTCCTTTGACTCCGAAAAATCCCTTAAATATGACCTAACAATCGTCCAAAATAATACCAAAGATATCCCCAAAGTTTCCATAAACAATCGGACTCTAATATTCCAAACAGACGACGGCGCGGGCGCGCCTAGGGATAGGGCGGGCGCCCCTCCAGCTCGAACTCAGCCTTTTTCTTCTCTTTTCAAACTCTTGAATTTCCTTGTAAACTTCCATCTTTTAAGCTTATTTCCACTTGAACACATCGAAGTCCATAACTTCCTACAAACACAAAAACAACAACAATTTCATGCAATATCTACCAATAAATTCCAAAAGTCAAGTAAAATCATATACAAATTAAGTGCACAAAATACACTTATCACTTAGGAAATCTTTTACCTGAGTGTTATCAACCTTCAAAGTGAATTTTTTAGCAAGTAAAAATAATGGCCATTTTTCGAAAGCCCTTTTAACTGCATAAAATTCCTTTTCGTTGATATGCCATCTGATAGCCTCAGATTCTGAAAAAAGACCGCTACATTATCTGCTTGGTATTTCTCCATCCGAAGTGATCTTAGTAAGAACTGCTGCCCACCATTCGTCACTGGCATCTATAAATAACACCAGATCATCTTCATCCACGGGTATAACCATTTTTGGGAGATTCTTACATATCTCCTTTAATTGGTTCACCCCTTTAGTATGTTCATCGGTCAATATAAACCTTGCATCCTTTTTTAAAAAAGGACTAAACACCTTTCTATACATTGCCAGATTGTTTATGAACATCCCTGCAAAATTAACTACTACTAAAAAACTTTGGAGTTGTTTTACATCTTTAAGTTTATCTGGAAAATTCTTTACCTTTTTCACAATATGAGGTTGTAGAATTATTCCAATTTCATCAATCTCAATTCCAAGGAATTCAATTTTCCTTGTTGCTATGACTGCTTTATTTTAAGATAAAACCAGTCCTTCTTGTGTACAGATTTTAGAGAAAATATCTAAATGTTTAATATGTTCATCTATGTTTTTTGATGCTATAAGAATATCATCAATATAAACAAACATGAAGTTGAAATAATCTTTAAAAAGATTATCCATCTTTCTTTGAAATATTTGGGGTACATTAGCCAATCCCATAGGCATAACTTCCCAGATATAATGTCCTTGTGGTGTAGAGAAGAGTGTGAATTTCTTACTGCCTTCTTCCATTCGAATTTGGTAAAATCCAGACTTACAATCAAATTTTGAGAACACTCTAGCATTTCGTACACATCTAATTAGATGTTCTCTACTGGGTATGAAGTACCCATCAAACTCCAGGATTTTATTAATACCTTGGTAGTTAATAACTAACCTGGGTTTTCCTCTTTTTATTTCACCATGATTTCTGACCAGAAAACCTGGGCTGCTATTGAAAGAGTGGGTGCCCGGTTAGCCAACTTGTGGCTAAGGGCTTTTATGACTCTATGCATAAACAATCTTTGTTTAATATAATTTACATTCATTAATGGCATTTTCTTCGTCTTTCTTCATATTGTTATATTGTGATATACTATTGTTGTTTTGATAAAGACCTTGAATATACTATAGTGTAAGTAAGATGAGATAGTGAATAAAGAGAGATCACTATTATGAAACACATATTATAGTCACTGTATATTCTAAACAGTTCCTAGTCAATTGAGCCGTCCGCTAATAAGGATAAGGATCGCTCGAGATTGAGACTATCATTTGTGATGCCAAGTACCACGTTTCATTGGTAATGGACATGGAGATGTTCAAAGCATGCAAATGGATATTCATATGATGAATGATCGAACTACCCTATTCGGACTTTCCAAGTGGTTATTATTATTTGAGTGGATAAGTCCGCGGTTTTGGTTGTACACCATTAGTCCTTACTACTTGAAATATCATTGAGACTCTATATGCTAGTACTGTACTTTGACTCGTTTACCGACTCTATTGGGGTCATCAGGTGTCGGGATTGGGTAAAGTTACGACACATATAAGAGTTGATGCTTTGTTGTCAAGGATTCACCACATACTTGCGAGTGTGTATATCCTATGCGATCTGAGGAGATATTAGTGTGACAAATCTTTGGCCAGAGTACATGATGTACTTTAAGAAATGGTTTCCTAGTAGCACATGCGATGTCACTATTTGATCTTCAAGATGCATTGCATAGTTATTGAATCTCGAACGACTCTTGATGTACCAATGGTTGTTGATTCGATCGGGATATATGGATGAAGGGACCGTACTGTACGCTAACCAAAACCTACTGGTTCTTGCAGGCACTATCAGTGATACCTAGGGAATCATGGGGCGATGTTGCTAGACGCTCTTACCATGATTCGTTGGGTAAGTCGGAAATCATTGTTTCGAGTCACAAGGAGTTGTGAGCCCACGGCTAGCTGTATCCCTGAACCATTGAGGGTCACACAAGTAATGGATTACTAAACCCCGTTGAGATAGTTAAATTTAAAGAGTTAAATTTAACGAAAGAGAAGTTGGACTTCTTAACTAAAGGGAGTGAAACTTCCTAAAATGACATAGGGATGGGCATTTTTGGAAATCACTGAATTCGGATTCAGAAAAATTATCTTGACTTTAAAAGGTGTAGAAATGGTTTCTGTGCACATTGGTGAAATCGGTTTATCAATCGGAGTCATGATGAATTTTATATTAATTTCTATAATAACGGGCTTGGCTTGTTGGGCTTAAGTTATGGAATGTGGGCCCTAAGGAGTTAGTGTCCTAATACAATTATAACTTAATTCAGTCTAGAAATTATATATAAATACATGTGTAGGGTTCAAAAATAATGACTTTTTCCTCTTGCAATTTTCGAATTACACACAAATATTTTCAAGGGGATTTTTCGAAAATCCTCTACTCCCTTTTGAGAAAATCGGTCTGTGATTTTTCTGAAAAATCATTTTCTGAATTAAAAGATCAAATCTGTTTATTCTCTACGATAAACATCTGATTGATTTCTAGTGCAATCAATCAGAGGGTTTATGTTTTCTATTCGTGGACCTAATTTTGGAGATTGATCGAGCAAGTCATCGGTTCCCGGGATTTACAAGAAGAGCAGATTAAATTCTGTTGGAGTCCATAATCAAGCCTTAGCTTGAAGAGGTAAAAATATTTAATTGTGAATTTATATTTTTACTTGCAAGATTTTAATCATTAGGATTTGATACCCACGATATGGAATCGTTCCATATCAAAAAATAAAATTTTTTTAAACTTTCGCTGCTCCGGGTATCACATCCGTGTGATCAGAGAACGCGTGTTCCAACAGTGGTATCAGAGCCAGTCGTAAACTTTGATCAAATGATTAAAATTAATCGATTGTACAAAATTTTTATCCTCGGTTTTTTGAAACAAAACGAAAAATTTTTAAAATTAAATTTGAAGGGAAACAAGGGCAATCGGGCAGCGAGCGTCGTTGCCCTTGGGCAGCACTGAGCGCTGCCCCGAGCAGCGATTTGATCGCTGCCCAGGGCAGCGATGGGCAGCGACGAGCTACCCACCTCCACGTGGGCAGCCTTGTCCCACGTGGAGGCGGGGCTGCCCGGGAATGTCACGGGCAGTCCGGAAATTTAAATTTTGATTTTTTGGATTTTTTGAAATTTTTGAAATTTTAGTTTTTGGTCCGATCGAAATTTTTTTTTGATTGGTCCACGAGGCATCGGATCAAATTGTTTGAGTCCGAAAATTTTAAAATTGATTTTTGGATAAATTTGAATTTTTGGAAAATTTATAAATTTTATCCGTTAAATTAGATTTTATAAAATTAATTATTTTGGTACAATTGATGATAAGATATGATCTTATGAAAGGATAAGATAAAATTTTATTTTATCTTTTTAATTATGATGCCATTGCATGTTATCCAATTATTTAATTATTGAATTAATTATTGGATAAAAAGATGATCGATTGCCATGACCAATATTATAGGTGTATGTTAGGTTGTTTACATTTGGTTTTATTGTTATTGGGTTTTATTAATGGGCTTGATTTATGGCCCAATTTGAATTGCATTTGTAATAAAAAGTGGGCCTGGTTTATGGCCCGTTCCCACCCTTAAATATGTATCCCCTACTTGTCATCAAAATTTATTGTAAATTTATTAGACTTAGTGGGAGATAAAGATTTGAAGACAAAGGTGGGCCCAGCAGACAATAAAGACCGAAGAAATGTAAATTGGAAGCTCAATGTAATAGGATTGCATTGCATACTTGCATATCACCTAGGATTGGACTTATACTCGTGATTAGCAACCACGGGTCGATTAGTGATTGAGATCAATCATCCTTTAAATAATATATGATATTATTGTTGTATGCATGTTTAGACTAAATTGTATGAATCCCGCAAGCATACAAATATTGCATGATGAGACAATTTTCAAAATTAGAAATCCCTCATTTTAAATATGAATTAAAATTGATATCAAGATAAACAAAAGAGAATTTAAATATTGTTTAAATGTTCCTACCTTCCATCAACGATCAATGTATGAGATGCTACCCACGGGCACGGTCCGGCTCATATAATTAGGGGGGCCCGTTCGTCGGAAAGCTGTACATTGGATCGACACATGTTGTAAGTTGGGTGGAACTCCCATGGTATTGGCTCATATTATTGGGGATCTACATGGTGACCGTCCATCACAACTTAATATTGATGGGTCATCTTGACATGTCACATTAAACGGCATCATATTATTGGGCCCTTATTGGACATGAGATAAAAACATGGGGGTTGCTTTTTAAACAATTGGGCTCTACCTTTTGAAAATTATGGTTGGCTGATATTATTCGAGACTATAGTTTGTCAATTGGACTCCATGTTCCCACTAAGGAAAGAAGTTTCCCGTTTTCACTAGAGGGTAGTGAAATCATTAAAATAGTGGGAGTGAAATTCATAAAATTAAATCTCGCCATATTTTATGTCTTAATAAATTAATTAAACAATCACTGATTATTATATGTTTCTTTTCAGTATTTCATTACAATGAATTTGCGAAATCCACTATACTCAATTCTCGAACAAAACAAATTGACTGGCGCAAACTATACGGAATGGTTCCGTAAATTAAAGATTGTTCTAAACTCGGAGAAAATTTTCTACGTGTTAGAAAAGAATCCTCCAAAGGAAGCAGCGGCTAATATAAGTCCGAAAGAATTGGCAAAACTTGATCAATGATGGGACCATGATATCAAGGCTAAATGCTATATGCAAGCTTCAATGTCTGATGAACTCCAGAGGCGATTTGAGGATGCCGTGAATGCTGCTGACATACACAGGCACCTTAAGGAACTTTTTGGAGCTCAGTCAAGGTCGGAGAGGTATGCCACCGTCAAAGAGCTCATGACATGCCGCATGCGAGATAGGACTTCGGTCCGTGAGCATGGGGTACACATGATTGAGCTCATTGAAAAGTTGGTAACACTCGATTTGACATTGGAGCATGAACTAAACGCGGACTTGTTTCTTCTTTCACTTCCTTCGTCGTTTGACGGATTTGTGGTGAATTTCAATATGAACAAGATAGAGGCCACCCTTGAAGAGATGGTCAATATGCTTGTGTCTTATGAGGCCACATTAAAGAAGGAAAAACCGGTACTCTTGGTTGGCTCCTCTTCTTACTCCAAGAAGGGGCCAAGTGGAAAGGGTAAGAAACGTTCTGCCCCACCCAAGAAAATTGTACCACAGAAGAAGGGCAAGACAAAAGCTTCAAACGTGAACATATCTGGAGATGTTTGCCATCACTGCAAGAAACCCGGTCATTGGAAACGTAACTGCAAGGAATACCTCGAGAAGTTGCGAACTGCAAAGGGTATGTTTTACATTAAAATAAATGTTTCACTTAATACTACTTCTTGGGTATTGGATACCAGATGTGGATCTCACATTTGCAATGATTTGCAGGTGATGACAAGAAGTCGTAAGCTTAGGATGGGTGAGACCCAGCTGAGGCTCGAAAATGGTTCCAGAGTTGAAGCCAAAGCAGTGGGAGACGTTTATTTAGTTTTGCAGAACAATTTTAAGTTATTTTTAAGAGATGTTTTATTTGTGCCAGATTTGGTTAAAAACATTATTTCTATTTCTATGCTTGATAGAGATGGTTTTTCTTGTAATTTTGTAAATGAGATTTGCAATATTTACAAGAATGAATGTTTGATTGGAAATGGACAACTTGAAAACGATCTATATAACTTAAAATTAAAAGACATTTCAATTAATTATGTTGATAAACCGGTAACAACAAATAAAAGAAAAAACGATAGTCAAAACACGGCAAACCTTTGGCATGCTAGGCTAGGTCATATTTCCTCAAGAAGGATGAACAAGCTAGTGGAAGAGGGCATGTTTGATATGTCTGATATTAACTCTCTACCTACTTGTGAGTCCTGCCTAAAAGGAAAAATGACTAAATCTCCTTTCAAAGGGAAGCCTGAGCGTAGTCAAAATCTGTTGGATTTGATCCATACAGATGTTTGCGGACCATTTAGTATCGGTACTAAATTTGGTCACACCTACTTCATTACCTTTACTAATGATTATTCTAGGTATGGGTATTTATATTTAATGAAATATAAGTCTGAATCATTTGAAAAGTTCAAAGAATTCAAGGCTGAAGTAGAAAACAAACAAGGTAGAAGTATTAAAGCACTTCGATCGGATCGAGGTGGAGAATACTTAAGTACCAAGTTTTTGAGCTATCTAAAAGAGAATGGGATTCTCTCTCAGTGGACTCCTCCTATGACACCTCAGCTGAATGGTGTCTTGGAGCGTCGCAATCGAACTTTGTTGGACATGGTTCGATCTATGATGAGCTTCACTGAGCTCCCTCCTTCGTTTTGGGGCTATGCACTTGAAATGGCGGTGTTGTTGTTGAACAATGTTCACACAAAAATAGTGAATAAAACTCCATACGAGTTATGGAATGGCAAAGCTCCTAAGTATTCGTACTTGAGGATTTGGGGATGTCCTGCTTACGTGAAGCAGACAGTGGGAGATAAGTTGGATAGTCGATCCACCTTATGTTATTTTGTAGGATATCCGAAGAATTCAATCGGATATTATTTCTATCATCCTACTGAAACAAAAGTGTTTGTTTCGAGGAATGCCACCTTCATGAAAAAGGAGTTTTTATTAGATAAAAAAGGCAAGATGATGGAACTCGAAGAAATTCGAGAAGAACCTGAGATACAAAATAACGATCCCACACCTCAAGAACCTTCAGTGGACACGCCTACATCTAGGAGATCCGAGAGGACTTCTAGACCTCCTATTCGATATGGTCTTCTTCTTGAAGGGGATCAAAGTGAACCCGACATTGGATGTGATCCAAGAAACTTCAAGGAAGCAATTTCTGATGCGGATTTGAATTTATGGCTTGATGCTATGCATTCGGAAATAGACTCGATGCATACAAACCAAGTTTGGTCTTTAGTAGATCCTCCCGATGGAATTGTTCCAATAGGGTGTAAATGGATCTACAAGAGAAAACTTGGGCCTGATGGCAAGGTACTCACCTACAAGGCCCGATTGGTAACAAAATGTTATACTCAAAGACAAGGAGTTGACTATGATGAAACCTTTTCACCAGTCGCAATGTTCAATTCATAAGAATTCTTATTGCCATAGCAGCATGGTATGACTATGAGATATGACAAATGGATATGAAGACTGCATTTCTTAATGGAAACATTAAGGAAGAAATCTATATGATGCAGCCCGAGGGATTCACATCCATGGGAAGCGAGCATAAGGTATGCAAGCTTCAGAGATCAATTTATGGTCTTAAACAAGCATCAAGAAGTTGGAACCAGAAATTTGATGAAACAATAAAGGACTAAGAATATATTCATGGTTTATGGAGGAAGAGAATTGAAATTGGAAGGCTATACCGACTCTAGCTTCCAAAGTGACGTGGATGACTCGAAGTCAACCTCTGGATTTGTATTCATGCTCAATGGCGATGCTGTCTCTTGGAAGAGTTCCAAGCAGGACACCACAGTAGATTCCACCACTGAGGCAGAATACATTGCAGCATCAGCTGCTGCTAAAGAGGCCGTTTGGATGAGGAATTTCGTCTAAGAGTTGGGCGTAATTCATGAAGCTGTTGGTCCAGTTCCGGTGTACTACGAGAACACTGGTGCCATTGCTCAGGCAAAGGAACCAAGGTCTCATCAAAGATCCAAACACGTACTGAGGAAATACCACATCATCCGGGAGATTGTGGAAAGAGGAGACATCACTGTCGAGAGAGTGGCCTCTACAAACAATATCATTGATCCACTTACTAAGCCCTTGTCAGGACCATTGTTTGACAAACATCGCGAAGCCATGAGATTACGTAGTATGACTAGTTGGCTTTAGGGCAAGTGGGAGATTGAAAGAGTGGGTGCCCGGTTAGCCAACTTGTGGCTAAGGGCTTTTATGACTCTATGTATAAACAATCTTTGTTTAATATAATTTACATTCATTAATGGCATTTTCTTTGTCTTTCTTCATATTGTTATATTGTGATATACTATTGTTGTTTTGATAAAGACCTTGAATATACTATAGTGTAAGTAAGATGAGATAGTGAATAAAGAGAGATCACTATTATGAAACACATCTTATAGTCACTGTATATTCTAAACAGTTCCTAGTCAATTGAGCCATCCGCTAATAAGGATAAAGATCGCTCGAGATTGAGACTAGCATTTGTGATGCCAAGTACCACGCTTCATTGGTAATGAACATGGAGATGTTCAAAGTATGCAAATGGATATTCATATGATGAATGATCGAACTACCCTATTCGGACTTTCCAAGTGGTTATTATTATTTGAGTGGATAAGTCCGCGGTTTTGGTTGTACACCATTAGTCCTTACTACTTGAAACATCATTGAGACTCTATATGCTAGTACTGTACTTTGACTCGTTTACCGACTCTATTGGGGTCATCAGGTGTCGGGATTGGGTATAGTTACGACACATATAGGAGTCGATGCTTTGTTGTCAAGGATTCACCACATACTTGCGAGTGTGGATATCCTATGCGATCTGAGGAGATATTATTGTGACAAATCTCTGCCAGAGTACATGATGTGCTTTAAGAAATGGTTTCCTAGTAGCACATGCGATGTCACTATTTGATCTTCAAGATGCATTGCATAGTTATCGAATCTCGAACGACTCTCGATGTACCAATGGTTGTTGATTCGATCGGGATATATGGATGAAGGGACCGTACTGTACGCTAACCAAAACCTACTGGTTCTTGCAGGCACTATCAGTGATACCTAGGGAATCATGGGGCGATGTTGCTAGACGCTCTTACCATGATTCGTTGGGCAAGTTGGAAATCGTTGTTCCGAGTCACAAGGAGTTGTGAGCCCACGGCTAGCTGTATCCCTGAACCATTGAGGGTCACACAAGTAATGGATTACTAAACCCCGTTGAGATAGTTAAATTTAAAGAGTTAAATTTAACGAAAGAGAAGTTGGACTTCTTAACTAAAGGGAGTGGAATTTCCTAAATGACATAGGGATGGGCATTTTTGGAAATCACTGAATTCGGATTCAAAAAAATTATCTTGACTTTAAAAGGTGTAGAAATGGTTTCTGTGCACATTGGTGAAATCGGTTTATCAATCGGAGTCATGATGATTTTTATATTAATTTCTATAATAACGAACTTGACTTGTTGGGCTTAAGTTATGGATTGTGGGCCCTAAGAAGTTAGTGTCCTAATACAATTATAACTTAATCCAGTCTAAAAATTATATATAAATACATGTGTAGGGTTCGAAAATAATGACTTTTTCCTCTTGCAATTTTCGAATTACACACAAATATTTTCAAGGGGATTTTTTGAAAATCCTCTACTCCCTTTTG
This sequence comes from Henckelia pumila, assembly GCF_033568475.1. Lineage (NCBI taxonomy): Eukaryota > Viridiplantae > Streptophyta > Magnoliopsida > Lamiales > Gesneriaceae > Henckelia > Henckelia pumila. The sequence continues at coordinate 145,178,593 of NC_133120.1, forward strand.
AGAAAATTCGGTCTGTGATTTTTCTGAAAAATCACTTTCTGAATTAACAGATCAAATCTGTTTATTCTCTACGATAAACATCTGATTGATTTCTAGTGCAATCAATCAGAGGATTTTTGTTTTCTATTCGTGGACCTAATTCCGGAGATTGATCGAGCAAGTCATCGGTTCCCGGGATTTACAAGAAGAGCAGATTAAATTCTGTTGGAGTCCATAATCAAGCCTTAGCTTGAAGAGGTAAAAATATTTAATTGTGAATTTATATTTTTAATTGCAAGATTTTAATCGTTAGGATTTGATTCCCACGATATGGAATCGTTCCATATCGAAAAATAAAATTTTTTAAATTTTCGCTGCTTCATGTATCATATCCGTGTGATCAGAGAACGCGTGTTTCAACAGCTATATGGTGAAACTCCTTCTTTGATTAGACCAAGGTCCAAATGTTCCTTGATAATCATTCTTATATCCCTTTGATCTGTTATGTTAATTGGGATAGGCTTATATCTGACGAATTCATACTCTTTGCCTTCCTTTAGAGTAAGACTGGCTTTGAGTTGATTTCTATCCCACCATGCCAAAGGATGCTCATTGTAACTTTCTTTGAGCCTCTTTTTGACATCTTCAAGGGATACCTTATTTTTTAACTCTATATCTCTGTGATTTAGAGTTACTTTGAGAAGCTCCATATCCTCTGTTTGGAGTTCTTGTTCTATTTTATTTTCAACATGGTTTCTCCAAACCTTCTTGGATCTTTCATTTTTGGGTGAAAAGTTGTCCTTTATCACCACGCTGGCTGCGAAATATTGTCGGTAATTGTCGATAAAAAGCAACCTTGAGTCGTTGAACGATAATTTTATGATCACAAATTGTAGTGAACATAAGTCTTCTTGACTCATTGTCTTGTGTGTACTTCTTAAACATTTGTAAGAAGTTATTCCATAACAGGATATCAGCTCCTGTATCATGAAAATAGATTGGTGGTGTCTTTACCTTGTACCAAGGTGTTTGACCTGCTCCTCCTATAAGGATCTCTGCTTGTTTTATTCCTTTGCAAAGAATTAAAATTCTTCAAGAGAAATCTCGTCCAGCAATTTTTGGCAATTCTTCTTCACATTCTTCAGGGAAGACTCCTTTTTTTGCTGTACAAATTCCTGCTCCCGAGTCAATATAAGCTACAAAGTATTCAGCCTTATATTGTTCATACAACATCCCTATTGGAATGTATATGGAGAAAGGACTCGTTGTCATTTTTTAAAGGGATTACTAAATGGCCCGGCCATTTTTAACAGACTGTGTTGTAACTCAGTAATCCGATTAAGACTATTCACCTTTAGTTTTCCTAAGGCCTCAGAAGGTAGAATATGGTTACTCATTTCCACTTCTTCAATGCGTTCTAGTAAATCATGTTCATGACTTACTAATTTCAACAATTGCTTCTTCCTCTATTTGTAAACAAAGTTTTCGAATCTGATTAAGGGATTGTCCCTTATCCAATTTTCTTGGTTTTCTATCTCGTAAAATTCTTATTGAATCCTCCAAGTCTTTTCTTTTGCCATAAACTCTATTTCTTTTTCAAGGCATTTTCATGGTTTATGGTCCTCCAGAAACTCTAGGCCAAGAATGAGCTGATCCACTTCTTTTCCTGGAATTCCACAAATTTGAACTTCCAATTCTCCAATATTTATTAATCCTTGGTAAGTTCCTGTTACTTGCTGCTCTAAATAGTAAATCGAGTTACAAGAAAATTGGTTCTTGTGACATGTAATTTCGAATACTATTTTGACATCTTTCCATCCTTCTGGACATCTAAGTTTTCCTATTATTGAAAACTCCTTTTCTTCTGGTGGAATTTCCTGAATTGGAGATTTTTCCCACCTTCGACCTGTTATTTGGTCACCTTGGAAAGATAACCTTCGGGGTTCTATTTTTAGATCTCTGTATAGAAATGGTTTATCTTTTATTTGAATGTATGTTTCCTGAATTAAAGGAAACTCGATTCTTTCCGGGTATATTGCTTGAGCAACTTTTCCAAAGATTTCTGGAATTTCAATAAACTCATTTCTAATAAATAATTCAGAATGGTGCCTGTTAGAAAGAGCATATGAAATTTGATAAGTAATAGAATATGGTCTATTACCTTCCTTCATTAATCCTTTTTCCTTGAAGTTTTGATGCAACGTCAAGGCTCGACTAAAGTCTCTGTCAGTTAAATTATAGGCTATTCTTGGATAAATAACTCCTACAATTTTTCCTGCACATAGATTTCCTGAGATCGTACCCAGAACAACATCTTGGATATTCCTCATTCTTTTATCACATACTACGATATCTATGGGTGAATCTATTCCTTCTTTAAAAGTTGTCTTGATCATTATTTGGATCACTCCAATATGAATCCAAGACATCGTTCTTGCTACCTCACTTTTCAGCTTTTGCAATTCCTCTCTTACTTCTTCAAAATGAATTAACTGCATCTCTATTTGATTACTTGTTAACTCCATCGGGATTGTCATTTCTCTTCTGGATACTTCGTAAATCAAATGATGTCTTCTTTGTCTTAGCCCTAGGTTGCCTAAGACTCTCTCTACTTGTCCTACCGAAAATTCTTGGTACTTCTGTAATGTTGGATTTTCTCTCATAATCCTTTGGACCATATTATGAGATATCGTGGTTTGACTAAAAAATCCAGCCAAACTCTCATGTGTTTCATGTCAAAACACTTCTTCTTTCTTCTGATTCTGATTCTGATTCTGATTCTGATTCATCTTGGCTAAACAATATCTCTTCTTCGTATATACTTTCATCTGAGGGGATATCTTCAAATTGATATACTTGGACTAGATCTTGAAAGAAGACCGCATCATCCATATCTGGTGTTGCTTCAAAGAGTTTAACTCCCTTTTTCTCGTTTTCTGGACAGTTTGTAGATATATGTCCTCTTGCTCAACATGTCCAGCAGTTGCAATCCTTGAAACTTTCACTTGCTCTCGTATGAGTTCTTCTGAAAGTTCTTCTAGATGGTGTTCTTCCCCTGCCTTGTGATGAGTTTGTTGCTGGGGATGTTCTTGTAAGTCCACTTCTTCTACCTGATCTATAAGATCTGGCCTTTTGTTTGGACCAAAATGTTCTTGGTTTCCAAGAACTTTTCATTCTTTTATTGTAGGGATTATTTCTGAATTTCTTTCTTTTAAATCCCTGTGATTTATTCCCTATAACCGTAGGGAGATCATTTTCTCTACAACATAGAGGAGTATGCTTGTTAATACCCCTTATTTTCTTGTAGTTCTTCTGTACTGCTGTCATATGACACCATTCCGCCAATTTTCCTTTAAAAAAAAGGTGCATCTTGCCAATATATCAAGATTACCTGGAACGTATTCTTTTATCAGCATTTCTCTCCAGGGGCTTGGCATTTTTGCGAAAAATAGCTGAATGGCTACATTTTCTTCAACTCCCGAATTCCATCTGTATTTGGTGAATAACATAATATATTCATCAACTAAACAGATATCATGTAACTCGAGGCTATACAGAGCTTGAGTATATCTTCTCTTTTTATCTGTATCTTGATTATTGAAATAGTCTACCCCTATGAATTGTGCTTTAAAAAGGGTGGCCATTCTTCCTCCAATCTCGCTAAGTGATTCTCCCGCTAAGATTGATTTCTTGATTTCTGACATTGTCATTTCCCAAGCTATCTTGACAGATCCCATTAGACTCATTTCCAGAAGTTTGATAAATCCTTCTTTATTGAGATCTAAAGTTTCTGCTATTATTCTCATGGTTGATGTCCAATCATCTATGAGATCTTCTCTGTTTTTGAAGTCCAGAACATCCAGGTTTAACATAACCCCATAAGGATGTATCGGGTCTAAAACGGTTTTTCCATAAGGAGTTTGATGTATTGGTATATTACTCCTTCTTGATCTGGTTCCTGCTGGATGTGAATTTTCTCCAACATGGAACTCACTATGTGGTTCTTCTGTTTTAACCACATATCTCAGGGGATTCCCTATGGGTTGTTCACCCTCAGGAGAATTCATTTTTAGATCTACTACTTTAAGATTCAAAAAAGATTCTGCAAGATCTTGTAGATCCTCGAGATTTAATCTTTCTAAAGTAGTCATCAGATAATGTTTTTCTCTGATACTGTCTTTATAAGATTAATCATCAATTCATCATCAGTTAAAGGTTTTTGAACCATTTTGGTTTTACCTTTCTGATGTAACAGAGGTTCGGTACCAAATGAGAGTGGTAACCTTCCTCATGTATTTCCCTTTCTAGAACCAGAAGTATGTTCTAGATTTATAATTTTAGTTTGAAGATCCTTTATAGTTACAAGAATTTTTTCTTGTTTTTTAAAGATTTCTCCAATCTTCCAAGGTATTTCATACAGCTGATTACTGTAATATTGTACTGTCTTTTGAATTTCTCTAAGATCTCCGGAGAGTTTAGAGGAATCTGGTGTGATCTCTAGAAATTGAGAATTAGAAATTATATTTCTTATTCTCTTCAGAGAGTATAAAAGATCTAAGTCTCTTTAAGTTCTGTTGTAAAGAATCTATTTTAAATAGATTCACTTGTTTATGAGATTTCATATAAATGAAATCCTTCTGGTTCAAACTCTCGTTTGAATTCATGGTTTGTTGAAAATGTCTTCCTCAACAAAGAAAAGTATGATTTAATGAATAATATAAAGTCTGAATAAAATTACCTAGGCTCTGATACCATTTTTTGAGCCCAGAGGAAATATTAATTATAATTGTTAGAATAAGGGTATTATAGGAAATTTTTAGTTTGCGGGACATATTAAGGAAACTATTTGTTAAATAAGGGACATAATTAGGAACGAATAAAGTGTTAGTATATTTTTGGGAAAGTTAGGAAACTTTAAGGAAGTATTTGGATTTTATCCCTATTTATTCACAATACAACCATTAAAGTTTAAAACCAGATTTCACTTCTTTTGTAAACTCCTTGCCTTGCCTCGCTTGTGAATCCTTCTTCCTTATAGGCTCCACAAACCATCTTCCCTCATGTGACCATCTTCCTCTATTCTTCCATATATTTCTCCAAAAAATATATTCACACTCCAGTGGCCATCTTCTTTCTCCCACAATCATATTTTTCGAGAGCCCATCTTCTTCACCACACATGATTGCTACTTACGATGTCGAATGAAAGAGTTCTTGTGAATTTATTTACCTATTTTGCAAAAATGTTGTGAAATTTGTTTGCAGTAGTTTTTGGGTTTTGATGTTTTGTATGATTTGAAGATATAGGTGATTTTTCATAGATCAATTTGAAATATCTGTGAAATGCCCTAACTTAGCAACGTCTAATTTGGTAGAATTGAGATGCGAATAAGTTTGAATATTGTGAATTTAGGGCTTCCAGGGGATGGAAGGGGCCGTTTATATTTGAAATTTTGAACTCTTTTGTTTTCAAAATTATTAATAATGAACAGATCAAAAATTGAAGATATGTTTGAAGAAATTTTACTTGGTCAAGTTCGACAATTATCAGCTCCTTGATATGTGATTATAGAGATTTTGGATTATAGAGACCATTGGATGGTTTTTGGAGACCATTCAATGGTTTATGATATTTTTTGCACTAGTTTATTTACTTGTTTTGCCTCAAGATTAGATAGTTTCTGGAGACTGTCTATGGAGACCATTTCTATGTAGATCATTTTTATAATGTGTGCCTTTCCTCTTGGCCATGAACTTTCTCTGGATTTTTTTTTATTTATTCAACTATTTCATTTTTTTAATGGAAACGAAGAAAAAAAAAAAGGAAAAGGAGGTGTCTTGGAGATCATTGTTTTGATGTGCACTGTGTTTTTGCTAAGGAGACCATTGATGGTTTTTAGAGACCGTTAGATGGTCTACGAAGACCATTTTTATAATGTGTAAAGACCATCTTTTGCTTATATTTTGATTACGAATAGGGTGAGGCGGTTATTGTTTTGTTTTTGTTTTTGTTTTTTCTATCATGTAATCTTAAAATTGATATCATTTTGATATTATTTTGTCTTATGAACACAGGTAAACTTAGATACTCAACTATCTTCTAGAAAAGAGGCTTTCAAATGCAAACTAACAGAGTCCAAGCACGCTACAAAGAAATATCTGAGATAATAATGAATAGTCTAAACCCAGAAAAGTTGCTGATTTTAGAAAAGTACTTTACTTTATTTATTTGGAATGTGCTTTGGACATTGAGTGGAAAATAGACATATTATATATTTTGTTATGTTAGAACTTTGTTGATCTTGTTGAATTGAAGTGTTGATTTTGATTGTTGTGGATCATATGGTGGGTTGCATTGGAAATATATGCATGTTTAGGTGTTTAATGTCTAGTTGTCTCATTGAAGGTCATTAATGGTCTTTGCTAAGGTTGCATGGTCTCCTGTCACTAATGGTCTTTGCATGGTCTCTGGTCACTAATGGTCTTATTGAAGGTCATCTAATGGTCTTTGCATGGTCTCCGGTCACTAATGGTCTTATTGAAGGTCGTCTAATGGTCTTTGCATGGTATCCGGTCACTAATGATCTTATTGAAGGTCGTCTAATGGTCTTTGCTAAGGTTGCATGGTCCCGGTCATCTGTAATGATCATTCTGCAATGGTCTTTGTTAAGTTGCATGGTCTGACTCTCCGTCATCTGTAATGATCGTTCTGCAATGGTCTTCTGTAAAGTGGCACTGTCTCGTAACTGTCTTCGGTAAAGTGGCATGGTCTTTTAGCACGGTAAAGTGGCATGGTCTCTTAGCACAGTTTCTCAATGGTTTTATGTATACCATGATATATATTGTGTTTCTATGTAATATATTGTAGCTATATTTCATAAACATATGATATATTTTATTAGATTAAATCTTTTTATGTATGATATATATATTGAGATGCGTCATAAATATATATAATCATAAATAAATATATATATATATATATATCATAATTTAAATAAGTATACAATGACATATTATGATGTACAACAAATTGTAACATATATATCATAAATCCATATATCATAACATACATATGTATATTTATGTATATTATGACATATTGTGATGCACAACATCATATAACATATAAATATAACATTTACATACATGATATATGGTATGATAATAGAGATATAGATATACCACGATATATTGTGTTGTAATGTAACATATTGTAGCTATATGTCATAAACCTGTGATATATTTTGTTATACAAAATCTTTTTATGTATGATATAATATATATTGAGATGCGTCATAAATATATATATCATAATTTACATAGGTATAATATGACATATTGTGATGCACAACAAATCGTAATATACATATCACAAATGCATATATCATAATATATGTATATTTATGTATATTATGACAAATTGTGATGGACAATATCATAACATATAAATATATCATTTACATACATGAAATATGGTATGATATATAGAAAGATAGATATACCACAATATATTGCATTGTAATGTAACATATTGTAGCTGAAAGAGTGGGTGCTCGGTGAGCCAACTTGTGGCTAAGGGCTTTTATGACTCTATGTATAAACAATCTTTTGTTTAATATAATTTACACTTTTATAATGGCATTTACTTTATCTTTTATCATATTATTATGTTGTGACATACTATAAGATGTTTAGATGAAGACCTTGGATATACTATAGTGTATGTAAGATGTGGTGGCACATGGGGATGGCTATCATGAAACACATCTTATAGTCACTGTATATTCTAAACAGTTCCTAGTCGATTGAGCCGTCCGTTAATAAGGATAAGGATCGCTCGAGATTGAGACTAGCATTTGCGATGCCGAGTACCACGTTTCATTGGTATGGAACATAGAGATGTTCAAAGCATGCAAATGGATATTCATACGATGAATGATTGAACTACCCTATCCGGACTTTCCAAGTGGTTATCACTTATCGAGTGGATGAAGTCCGCGGTTTTGGTTGTACACCATTAGTTCTTACTACTTGAAACATCATTGAGACTCTATATGCTAGTACTGTACTTTGACTCGTTTACCGACTCTATTGGGGTCATCAGGTGTCGGGATTGGGTACAGTTACGACACATATAGGAGTCGATGCTTTGTTGTCAAGGATTCACCACATACTTGCTAGTATGGATATCCTATGCAATCTGAGGAGATATTAGTGTGACGAATCTCTGGCCAGAGTACATGATGTGTTTTAAGAAATGGTTTCTTAGTAGCACATGCGATGTCACTATTTGATCTTCAAAATGCATTGCATAGTTATCGAATCTCGAACGACTCTTGATTTACCAATGGTTGTTGATTCGATCGGGATATATGGATGAAGGGACCGTACTGTACGCTAACCAAAATCTATTGGTTCTTGCAGGCACTATCAGTGATACCTAGGGAATCATGGGGCGATGTTGCTAGGCGCTCTTACCATGATTCGATGGGCAAGTCGGAAATTGTTGTTCCGAGTCACAAGGAGTTGTGAGCCCACGGCTAGCTGTATCCCTGAACCATTGAGGGTCACACAAGTAATGAATTTTTAATCCCCGTTGAGATAATTAAATTTAAAGAGTTAAATTTAGTGAATAAAGAAGTGGGACTTCTTATATCAGAGTAGAAGAGTAAGATTTCCTAAAATGACATAGGGATGAGCATTTTTGGAAATCACTGAATTCGGATTCAGAAAATTTATCTTGACTTTAAAAGGTGCAGAAATGGTTTTTGTGCACATTGGTGAAATCGGTTTATCAATTGGAGTCATGATGAATTTTATATTAATTTCTGAACATGCGGGCTTTGCTTGTCAGGCTTGAACTTATGACTAATGGGCCCTAAGCTGTTAGCAGCCCACATTATAAATAAGTTATTGCAGTACAGAAATTAAACAACAGAGGCTCATAATTTCGAACACTAGGTTTTTTGAGACCTATAGTGGCCGCCCCTCTCTGTGTTTTCTCTCTGAAATCCAGTCTGTGAATTTCGAATTTGCAGTCTGGTTTAACGGATCAAATTCGTTAATTCTCTTCGTAGAAACTTCTGATAGATTTTCTAGTGCAATCTATCAGAGGGATTAAACTTTTGTTCGTGGACCTGATTGAAGAATTGTTCGTCCATCAGTTCCTGGGATATACAACAAGAGCAGAGTAATCTGTTGGTGTCGATAATCTCGTTTCGAGATTTCAAGGTAAAAATTTAATTGTTATTTAATTTTTACACGCACAATTTAATCGTAAAGTTTTGATACCCATGATATGGAATCGTTCCATATAAAATTTTAAAACTTCCGCTGCACCGGGTATCAATTCTGATTGATCTGATCACCGTTTTCCAACAGTGGTATCAGAGCCAGGTTGCTCAGATCAAGCGATTAAATTAATCAATTGTACAAAATTTTTAAGCCTCGGTTTTTGAAACAAAACAAATTTTAAAAATTAAATTTTTGACGGGCGAAACACGGGCAGCGCACGGCACTGCCCAAGGGGCAGCGACGGGCTGCCCGGCCCGAGCCCCTTTTTGGGGCGCGGCCTGCCCGAGATCGTCCCGGGCGGCTCGGGAAAATTTATTTTTAATTTTTTAATTTAAATTTTAATATGTTAAAATTCTATTTTTGGTCCGATCGAAAATTGTTTTTGATTGGTCCACGAGGCGTCGGATCGAATTGTTCGATTCCGAAAATTTTAAAATTGATTTTTGGATAAATTTGAATTTTTGGAAAATTTATAGATTTTATCCGTTAAATCAGATTTTATGAAATTAATTATTTTTGGTACAATTGATGATAAGATATGATCTTATGGAAATATTGAGTAAAATATGATTTTATGTATAAAATTGGATTTTATATGCAAAATATGATTTTATTTGATAAAAAGATAAAATATGATTTTGTATGTAAAATAAGATTTTATATATGAAATATGATTTTATCCTTTTTAAATTTAATTGTCATTGCATGTTATCCAATAAATTAATTTTGAATTAAATATTATTGGATAAGGATGATCGATTGCCATGACCAATTTTGTAGGTGTATGTTAGGAAATTTACATTTGTTTTTATTGTTGTTGGATTTATTAATGAGCCTGATTTATGGCCCAATAGGAATTGTCATATGTAATAAAAGTGGTCCTGGTTTATGGCCCGTTCCCACCCCTTAAAATGTATCCCCTACTTGTCATAGTTATTTATTGTAAATACATTAGACTTAGTGGGAGATGAAGATTTGAAGACGGAGGTGGGCCCAGCAGACAATAAAGACTGAAGAAATGTAAATTGGAAGCACAATGTAATAGGATTGCATAGCATACTTGCATATCACCTAGGATTGGACTTAGACTCGTGATTGGCAACCACGGGTCGATTAGTAATGGAATCGATCATCCTAAAATATAATATATGATATTATCGTTGTATGCATGTTTAGACTAAATTGTATGAATCCCGCAAGCATACAAATTTTAAATGATGAGACAAATTTTCAAAATTAAAATCCCTCATTTTAAATATGATTTAAAATTGATATCAAGATAAATAAAAGAAATTTAAATATTGTTTAAATGTTCCTACCTTCCATCAACGATCAATGTATGAGATGCTACCCGCGGATACGGTCCGGCTCATATTATTGGGGGGGCCCGTTCGTCGAAAAGCTGTACATTGGATCGACACATGTTGTAAGTTGGGTGGAACTCCCATGGGATTTGCTCATATTATTGGGGATCCACATGGCGACCGTCCATCACAACTTAATATTGATGGGTCATCTTGACGTGTCACAATAAACGGCGTCATATTATTGGGCCCTTATTGGACATGAGGTAAAAACGTGGAGGTTGCTTTGGAAGCAATTGGGCTCTACCTTTTGAAAATTATGGTTGGCTGATATTATTCGGGACCATAGTTTGTCAATTGGACTCTATGTTCTCACTAAGGAAAACAGTTTCCCGTTTTCACTAGAGGGTAGTGAAATCGTTAAAATAGTGGGAGTGAGATTCATAAAATAAATTTCGCCTATTTTATGTCTTAGTAAATTAATTAAACAATCACTGATTATTGTCTGTTTCTTTTCAGTATTTCATTAAGATGAATTCGCGCAATCCACTATTCTCTATTATCGAACAAAATAAACTGACTGGCGCAAACTATACGGAATGGTTCCGTAAGTTGAAGATTGTCTTGACCTCGGAGAAGATGCTCTACGTGTTAGAAAAATCTCCTCCGAAGGAAGCACCAGCTGATATAAGTCCAGAAGAGTTGGCCAAACTTGATATATGGTGGGACCATGATATCAAGGCCAAATGCTATATGCAAGCTTCGATGTCTGATGAACTCCAGAGGCGATTTGAGGATACCGTGAATGCTGCTGACATTCATGTACAACTCAAGTACTTTTTGGGGCTCAATCGAGAGCTGAAAGGTTTGCTACTGTAAAAGAGTTAATGACGTGTCGCATGCGTGAAGGGACTTCGGTCCGTGATCATGGGGTACGCGTGATTTGGCTCATTCAGAAGTTGATAACGCTTGATTTGGTATTGGAGCATGAACTCAATGTGGACTTATTACTTCTCTCTCTTCCTTCATCGTTTGACGGTTTTGTGGTGAATTTCAATATGAACAAGATAGAGGCCTCCCTTGAAGAGATGGTCAATATTCTTGTAACATATGAAGCCACTTTAAAGAAAGATAAACCAGTTCTCTTGGTAGGCTCCTCTTCTTCTGCTAAGATGGGGCCAAGTACAAAGGGTAAGAAACGTTCTGCCCCATCCAAGAAAACCGGACCCGAGAAGAAGAACAAGACAAAGGCTTCAAACATGGAAAAGTCCAAGGATGTTTGCCATCACTGCAAGAAACCCGGTCATTGGAAACGTAACTGCAAGGAATATCTAGAGCAGTTGCGAACTGCGAAGGGTATGTTTTATATTGAAATAAATGTTTCACTTAATACAACTTCTTGGGTATTGGATACCGGATGTGGATCTCACATTTGCAATGATTTGCAGGTGATGACAAGAAGTCGCAAGCTTAGAATGGGTGAGACCCAGCTGAGGCTCGGAAATGGTTCTAGAGTTGAAGCCAAAGCTGTGGGAGACGTTTCTTTAATTTTGTAGAACGATTTTAAGTTACTTTTGAGAGATGTTTTATTTGTTCCAGACTTGATTAAAAACATTATTTCTGTTTCTATGCTTGATAGAGATGGTTTTTCTTGCAATTTTGTGAATGGGATTTGCAATATTTACAAGAATGAATGTTTGATTGGAAATGGACAACTTGAAAACGATCTATATAAATTAAAATTAAAAGACGTTCCAATAAATTATGTTGATAAACCGGTAACAACGAACAAAAGGAAAATCGATAGTCAAAACCCGGCAAACCTTTGGCATGCTAGGCTAGGTCATATTTCCTCAAGGAGGATGAACAAGCTAGTGGGAGAGGGCATGTTTGATATGTCTGATATTAACTCTCTACCTACTTATGAATCCTGCCTGAAAGGAAAATTGACTAAATCTCCATTCAAGGGGAAACCCGAGCGTAGTCAAAATCTGTTGGATTTGATCCATACAGATGTTTGTGGTCCATTTAGAATTGGTACTCAATTTGGCCACACCTACTTCATTACCTTTACTGATGATTATTCAAGGTATGGGTATTTATATTTAATGAAATATAAGTCTGAAGCATTTGAAAAGTTAAAAGAATTCAAGGCTGAAGTAGAAAACAAGCTAGGTAAAAGTATTAAAGCACTTCGATCGGATCGAGGTGGAGAATACTTAAGTACCGAGTTTTTGGACTATCTGAAAGAGAATGGGATTCTCTCTCAGTGGACTCCTCCTATGACACCTCAGCTGAATGGTGTATCGGAGCGTCGTAATCGAACTTTGTTGGACATGGTTCGATCCATGATGAGCTTCACTGAGCTTCCACCTTCGTTTTGGGGCTACGCGCTTGAAACGACGATATTGTTGTTGAACAACATCCACACCAAAGCAGTGGATAAAACACCATACGAGTTATAGAATGGCAAAGCTCCTAAGTATTCGTACTTGAGGATTTGGAGATGTCCTGCTTACGTGAAGCAGACAGTGGGAGATAAGTTGGATAATCGATCCACCTTATGTTATTTTGTAGGGTATCCGAAGAATTCAATCGGATATTATTTCTATCATCCTACTGAAACAAAAGTGTTTGTTTCAAGGAATGCCACCTTCTTGGAGAAGGAGTTCTTATTGGATAAGAAAGGCGAGATGATGGAACTCGAAGAAATTCGAGAAGAACCCAAAATACAAAATAATGATCCCATACTTCAAGAATCTTCAGAGGACACGCCTATACCTAGAAGATCCGAGAGGACTTCTAGACCTCCTATTCGATATGGTCTTCTTCTTGAAGGGGATCAAGATGAACCCGACGTTGGATGTGATCCAAGAAACTTCAAGGAAGCAATTTCTGATGTGGATTCAAATTTATGGCTTGAAGCTATGCAGTCGGAAATAGATTCGATGCATACAAACCAAGTTTGGTCTTTAGTAGATCCTCCCGATGGAATTGTTCCAATAAGGTGTAAATGGATCTACAAGAGAAAGCTTGGGCCTGATGGTAAGGTATTGACCTACAAGGCACGATTGGTGGCGAAAGGTTATACTCAAAGACAAGGAGTTGACTATGATGAAACCTTTTCACCAGTTGCAATGTTCAAGTCCATAAGAATCCTTATTGCCATAGCTGCTTGGTATGACTATGAGATATGGCAAATGGATGTGAAGAATGCATTTCTTAATGGAAACATTAAGGAAGAGATCTATATGATGCAGCCTGAGGGATACACATCCATGGGAAGCGAGCATAAGGTATGCAAGCTTCAGAGATCGGTCTATGGTCTCAAACAAGCATCAAGAAGTTGGAACCAGAAATTTGATGAAACAATAAAGGATTTTGGTTTCATCAAGAACCCGGAGGAACCGTGCGTGTACAAGAAAGTAGTTAAGGATGCTGTGACATTCTTAGTACTTTATGTTGATGACATCCTACTCATTGGGAATGACGTAGGGATGTTGCAGTCAACAAAGATATGGTTATCAGGTAGATTCTCGATGAAGGATTTAGGTGAGGCATCCTATATTCTAGGAATTTAGATCTATAGAGATAGATCTAAAAGAATGATAGGACTCACTCAATCAACTTACATCGAAACCATATTGAAAAGGTTTTCAATGGATGGGTCCAAGAGAGGACATCTACCTATGTGTCATGGAGTTTCTCTATCCAAGTCCATGTGTCCCAAGACTGATGAAGAGATAGAGAAAATGACACATGTACCATATGCGTCAGCCATAGGTAGTATCATGTATGGGATGATATTTACCAGACCGGATGTAGCATTTGCTCTGAGTATCACGAGCAGATATCAAGCCAATCCCGATCAAATGCATTGGAAAGCCGTGAAGGACATTCTTAAGTACTTACGAAGGACTAAGAATATGTTCATGGTATATGGAGGAAGAGAACTGAAATTGGAAGGCTATACCGACCCTAGCTTCCAAAGTGACGTGGATGACTCGAAGTCAACCTCTGGATTTGTGTTCATGCTCAATGGCGGTGCTGTCTCTTGGAAGAGTTTCAAGCAGGACACCACAGCGGATTCCACCACTGAGGCAGAATACATTGCGGCATCAGCTGCTGCTAAAGAGGCCGTTTGGATGAGGAATTTCGTCCAAGAGTTGGGCGTCATTACTGAAGTTGTTGGTCCAGTCCCGGTGTACTGTGACAACACGGGTGCCGTTGCTCAGGCAAAGGAACCAAGGTCTCATCAAAGATCCAAACACGTACTGAGGAAATACCACATCATCCGGAAGATCGTGGAAAGAGGAGACATCACTGTCGAGAGAGTGGCCTCTGCAGACAATATCGCTGATCCACTTACTAAGCCCTATCCAGGACCATTATTTGACAAACATCGCGAAGCAATGGGACTGCGTAGTATGACTAGTTGGCTTTAGGGCAAGTGGGAGATTGAAAGAGTGGGTGCCCGGTGAGCCAACTTGTGGCTAAGGTCTTTTATGACTCTATGTATAAACAATCTTTTGTTTAATATAATTTATACTTTTATAATGGCATTTACTTTATCTTTTATCATATTATTATGTTGTGACATACTATAAGATGTTTAGATGAAGACCTTGAATATACTATAGTGTATGTAAGATGTGGTGGCACATGGGGATGGCTATCATGAAACACATCTTATAGTCACTGTATATTCTAAACAGTTCCTAGTTGATTGAGCCGTCCGTTAATAAGGATAAAGATCGCTAGAGATTGAGACTAGCATTTGCGATGCCGAGTACCACGTTTCATTGGTATGGAACATAGAGATGTTCAAAGCATGCAAATGGATATTCATACGATGAATGATTGAACTACCCTATCCGGACTTTTCAAGTGGTTATCACTTATCGAGTAGATGAAGTCCGCGGTTTTGGTTGTACACCATTAGTCCTTACTACTTGAAACATCATTGAGACTCTATATGCTAGTACTGTACTTTGACTCGTTTACCGACTCTATTGGGGTCATCAGGTGTCGGGATTGGGTACAGTTACGACACATATAGGAGTCGATGCTTTGTTGTCAAGGATTCACCACATACTTGCTAGTATGGATATCCTATGCAATCTGAGGAGATATTAGTGTGACGAATCTCTGGCCAGAGTACATGATGTGTTTTAAGAAATGGTTTCTTAGTAGCACATGCGATGTCACTATTTGATCTTCAAGATGCATTGCATAGTTATCGAATCTCGAACGACTCTCGATTTACCAATGGTTGTTGATTCGATCGGGATATATGGATGAAGGGACCGTACTGTACGCTAACCAAAATCTATTGGTTCTTGCAGGCACTATCAGTGATACCTAGGGAATCATGGGGCGATGTTGCTAGGCGCTCTTACCATGATTCGATGGGCAAGTCGGAAATTGTTGTTCCGAGTCACAAGGAGTTGTGAGCCCACGGCTAGCTGTATCCCTGAACCATTGAGGGTCACACAAGTAATGGATTTTTAATCCCCGTTGAGATAATTAAATTTAAAGTGTTAAATTTAGTGAATAAAGAAGTGGGACTTCTTATATCAGAGTAGAAGAGTAAGATTTCCTAAAATGACATAGGGATGGGCATTTTTGGAAATCACTGAATTCGGATTCAAAAAATTTATCTTGACTTTAAAAGGTGCAGAAATGGTTTCTGTGCACATTGGTGAAATCGGTTTATCAATCGGAGTCATGATGAATTTTATATTAATTTCTGAACATGCGGGCTTTGCTTGTCAGGCTTGAACTTATGATTAATGGGCCCTAAGCTGTTAGCAGCCCACATTATAAATAAGTTATTGCAGTACAGAAATTAAACAACAGAGGCTCATAATTTCGAACACTAGGGTTTTTTGAGACCTATAGTGGCCGCCCCTCTCTGTGTTTTCTCTCTGAAATTCAGTCTGTGAATTTCGAATTTGCAGTCTAGTTTAACGGATCAAATTCGTTAATTCTCTTCGTAGAAACTTCTGATAGATTTTCTAGTGCAATCTATCAGAGAGATTAAACTTCTGTTCGTGGACCTGATTGAAGAATTGTTCGTCCATCAGTTCCTGGGATATACAACAAGAGCAGAGTAATCTGTTGGTGTCCATAATCTCGTTTCGAGATTTCAAGGTAAAAATTTAATTGTTATTTAATTTTTACACGCACAATTTAATCGTAAAGTTTTGATACCCATGATATGAAATCGTTCCATATAAAATTTTAAAACTTCCGCTGCACCGGGTATCAATTCTGATTGATCTGATCACCGTTTTCCAACAGTAGCTATATGTCATAAAAATTTGATATATTTTGTTAACTAAATCTTTTTATATATGTATGATATAATATATATTGAGATGCGTCATAAATATATATATCATAATTTACATAGGTATACTATGACATATTGTGATATACAACAAATCGTAACATACATATCGTAAATCCATATATCATATCTTACATATGTATATTTATGTATATTATGACATATTGTGATACACAACATCATAACATATAAAGATATCATTTACATACATGAAATATGATATGATATATATAGATATAGATATACCACAATATATTGTGTTGTAATGTAGCATATTGTAGTTATATGTCATGAACATGTGATATATTTTGTTAGACTAAATATTTTTTATGTATGATATAATATATATTGAGATGTGTCATAAATATATATATCATAATTTACATAAGTATACTATGATATATTGTGATGTACAATAAATCGTAACATACACATCATAAATTCATATATCATATCTTACATATGTATATTTATGTATATTATGACATATTGTGATGTACAACATCATAATATATAAATATATCATTTACATACATGAAATATGTTATGATATATAGAGATATAGATATACCACGATATATTGTGTTGTAATGTAACATATTGTAGCTATATGTCATGAACATGTGATATATTTTGTTAGACTAAATCTTTTTATGTATAATATAATATACATAATTTACATAGATCTGTAATAATCATCTGCACCTTAGAGTGCAGGGTTTTTCGTGTGCGATCACTAAAATCTGGTACCGAGTTTTAGTGTATTGTTTTTTTATACTAAAACCCGGTACCGGGTTTTAGTAGTCGCACACAAAAAATCCTGCACCCTAGGGTGCACGTGATCAAAATTATTACATAGATATACTATGACATATTGTGATGTACAACAAATTATTATATATTGTAGATGTAATACAAATATATCATAACTTATAGAGATATAATATGACATTCATGAAATATATTATATATGTAGATATATAGATATAACATGACTTAATAAATATTATGTTGAGTTGAATAAGTCAAATAACATATGAATCCATTACAATGTTGGACAACCACCCGACAACTATGGTGACCATTAGAGACTATCAGAGATCATGAAAAACTAAGGTGATCATTAATGACTACCAACAACCACGCAAAACTAAGATGACCATTACAATATCGGACGACCATTAGATGACTAAGAATACCATCATAGACCATTAGAGACCATGCACAATCGTATGTTGGGCGACCACTGGACAAAGACCATGAGAGACCATCGCGCCGATAAGACCATCATGTGACCATCAAGAGACCATCAACGCAATATATCATCACGCAGACCAATCTATCATAACGACAACCTCATTTCCTTTACGTCTACCAAACTCCCCAACAGAAGGAATATTTATTGTGGGCATCCTGCATTAACAACAAAATCAATGTTAAGAATATTTCAATTTTTTTTGGCGAAACAATTATAAGCTAGGAGATCATCATATAACTATGAGAGACCATCATAAAACTACAGAGACCATCACGACAAGGTTAGGAGACCATCATATAACTATGTGAGAAAAAAATATTATAGGCTAGGAGACCATCATATAACTATGAGAGACCATTATAAAACTGCAGAGACCATCCATGGCAAGGCTAGGAGATAATATATATGTATGAGAGCAAAACAATTATAGGCTAAAAGACCATAATATAACTATGAGAGACTACATAGACCATCCACGATAAGGCTAGGAGACCATCATATAACTATGAGAGCAAAAATATTATAGGCTACGAGACCATCATATAACTACGAGAGACCATTATAAACTATGAGATCAAAAAAATTATAGGATACGAGACCATCATATAACTACGAGAGACCATTATAAAATTACATATTATAGGCAGGAGACAATCATATAATTATGAGAGACCATTATAAAATACGGAGACCATCCACGACAACCATGAGAGGCCAACATTATAAACAAAAAAACCATCACAAAATCTGCATACAAGCTTACAAAAAGAAAGGTAGGGCAAAATATGAATGCCTAGCTTGTGAATGGAGAAAATAAATCACACAAGAAAAAAATAAGATCATCACAAAATCTGCATACCTAGCTTGTGAATGAAGCCCAGAAAATAAATCACATTGAGTGAATGAAAATGAGAAGAGAAGAAGAAATCAGAGTGAAGAAGAGAAACTGAGAGAAAATAAGAGAGAAAGCCAAAAAAAAGTATGAATTTGACCAATCACGTTAATTAGAATATATAATTATTTTATTTTAAAAAAGTACAATGATTAGTTTAGTGTAAGTTAAGATAAATGGGTTTTTAATCAAAATGGAGGTCATTGACTTAAAAAAAATCTTTAAGGTCATTTGACCAAAATTGAAGACCAACTAAGGTCATTTTTTTAAATGCCCCGTCCGTATACTGTGTGTAAGGAGAGGAAAGGTTGGGAATTTTTTAAATTTTTTATGATAAAGTTGGGGGAAAAAAATGAAAAACAAAACTGGCCAAAAATATTTTTTAATAGCTTTATTTTATTTAAATTTTAAATATTGTAAACATATAATTAATTGTAATTATATACATTAAGCTAATGAAATTCCAAGATTCTGGTTTATTTCAATCTACCTAAAGGATATTGATATCCCAGGAGGAAATTAGCTCAGCTCATCGATGATCCTAAGCTCGAAATTTTCTTGTTATTCAACCAGGAACTCGGCCAAGCTCCCCCACCATATTTGGCAAGTTAGTTTGGGAGCTCGGCCAAGCTCCCCCGCCATATTTGGCAGGTCAGGTCGGGAGCTCGACCAAGAGAGCTCGGGAGATTGGCCAAGCTCCTCCACCATATTTGGCAGGTCAGGTCGGGAGCACGGCCAAGGGAGCTCGGGAGCTCGGCCAAGCTCCCCCACCATATTTGGCAGGTCAGGTCGAGAGCTCGGCCAAGGGATCTCGGGAGCTCGACCAAGCTCCCCAACCATATTTGGCAAGTCAGGTCGGGAGCTCGGCCAAGCTCCCCCACCATATTTGGCAGGTCAGGTCAGGAGCTCGGGAGCTCGGCCCAGGTCCCTCGCCATATTTACCAGATCGGGTCGGGAACTTAAGAGCTCAGTTCAGGATCTTGGGATCTCAGCTCTGGGATTGGACCAAGTTTTCTCCCTGACACGTTCAGGGCATCAATTGTGAGATCAATGCAATAATGCAGAGGCTTGGGAAGGTCTGAAAGGCTCTCCCATTATTTTAGCAGAAGGTTAAATGGGAAAGTTAGTACAACAAATTTAGTAGGCTAACTAAGATGTTAGGATCAATTACTGGTGTTCAGCTTGGACCAAGTGTGTCAATGTTTCCTTATTTAGATAAGATTCGGGCGAGATCTCAACCAAAATATACGGGAATGTGATCCCGAGAATCTTGGGTTTATGATAAGAAAGGTAGGCGCATGATTCGGAGCCCTATCCTATAAATACCAGGTTCACTTTCATTATTGAGAATTTCAGATTTTGCTTTTGATACGCATACTTCACTCACTATATTTTGCTATCCTAGCATCTGACTTGAGCGTCGGAGGGGATATGCCGGAACACCTTCCGGCCTCTCTTAACACTCTTGTTAGTGGTTTCAGGTCAGCAGCAGCTCATTATCCATGGAAGGAGTTTTGTTAGCTCGGATAGTTAGCTCATCCAAGGATATCACTTTATTGAGGTATACCAATTGGCGCCGTCTGTGGAAAACTATAAGCTAAGACGTTGATATGTCTGGAAGAGGAAAAGGAAGAGGTAGAGGAGGAGGAGGAGTAGGGAATGTGGCGGACATGACTGTGGATTAGCTCAGTCAGTTCATCACTCAAACGGTGCAAGCGGCCATGGTCAGAATCCACCACCACCTCCCCCTCCACCAGGAGGGCAGTCGAACCAAATGGATGCGATGTGGGAGGAGATTAGGAGATTGGGCCAGCAGGTCGGAGGTCGGCCAGGGCCTATACAGAGGGAAAGCCTCTTTTCTCGGGTTATTTTAGATGAAGAACTCTCTGCAAATTTTAAGCAGCCTACTTTAAGGGAGTATGATGGGAGCTCATATCCGGATTAGCATTTGGGAAGATTTGAAAATGCAGCTCTGTTGCATAGATATTCGGATGCAATTAAGTGTCGGGTTTTTCTCACTACTCTGGTAAGGTCAGCTCAGCAGTGGTTCAACCTCTTACAGCCTGGTATTATTCGGAGTTTCAATGACTTCAGCTCAACCTTTTTGCACCAAATTGCAAGTTAGTAAGAAATATTTGAAGACTTCTCTCAGTTTATTTAATCTGAAGCAATCTAAAGTGGAACCCTTGAGGGAGTATGTTCAGTGCTTCAATACAGCAGCTCTAGAAGTACCTGCTGCCACTGCCGATACTTTGGTGAACTCTTTCACTCAAGGATTGAGGGGAGGAGAGTTTTTTAAATCATTGGTGAAAAAGCCTCCTTTGACTTATGATGAGGTCCTTAGTAGAGCTGAGAAGTATGTGAATTTGGAGGATGCACAGAGGCAAAGAAGACAAGAAGTAACATCGGGAAGTAAGCCCAATAATAAGTCAGGGGCAAAGGCAGAAGGGAAAGCAGAGGTAGGGAAAAAGAGGGCTGCAGAAGAGGTGAGCAGGGCTAAGGGACCCTATCCCTACGTGCCACTTTCAGTAAGCCTGGAGAAGGCAATGCAAATATGTGAGAAAAAGCGAGTACTTGAGAGGCCTCGAAATGCTGAGAGAGGCCCGCGATTACCTTCATCCGACAAGTTTTGCGACTTTCATCAGGAGTATGGGCATATCACTAATGATTTTCAGAGGCTAGGTGAGGAGGTTCAGAGGATCATGTATGAATATCCTCGAATCAGAGCTGAGCTGACTCGGAGAGCAAACCCTCCTCGCCAAGGATGAGCTCCGCAGTGGAGGAATCAGAGGAATGAAGTCAGGAAATCAAGTGGATCACCAAGGAAGATCACCTCAAAATGGTCAGGGTGAGAGGGTTGCACAAATTGCGAATCACCCTCACAGGGGTATGATCCATATGATCTCAGGGGGCACTACAGATGGAGATTAAGGAAGAGCTCGCAAAGCTCACTGGCGCAGATTGGAGAATTTTGAGATGACCTCTCAGCTCAGTTGTCCTGTTGATCCGAGCATCAGTTTTGGAATAGAAGATCTAAAGGATGTAGTAGTACCTCATAATGATCCTTTGTTGGTCACCTTGACCATAGCTAATTATGATGTGGTTCGTATCTTTGTTGATACTGGGAGTTCGATGAACATTATCTTCAAAGAAACTTTGGATCACATGAAACTAGAAGGATTTGAGTTGGACCCGATCACCACGGCACTGTACGGGTTCACAGGCCATGCTTTGCAACCCTTGGGACAAATAGTGCTCCCATTATCTCTCGGAAGTGAAGAGCAGCGGGTTACAAAAATGGGAGGTTTTACGGTGGTGGATGCATCATATTTCTTTAACGGAATCTTAGGTCGTCCTGCCTTGAGTGATTTTTGGGCTGTGGCATCCACCTACCATCAGAAGTTGAAGTTCCCAAGTGGGAGAGAAGTGGGGGTTGTTCGGGGCGATCAAAATGCAGCTCGGCTGTGCTATGTGAATGAAGTAAAGATTGATGTAAAGAGGAGTAAGAGGGAGGTAGGAATGGTTTCAGTAGGCCGTGCACCAAGGGTGTTTGGCCGAAATGTGCTTCTAATAACCGAAGAGGGTCAGGAAAAGGTGGAATTACGCCCTGGAGCTCAGGTTGTTAAATTAGCTGCTGATCTTAGCCCAATGACGAAGCAAAGCTTGACTGATTGTTTGAGAAAGAACAAAGATGTTTTTTCTTGGTCTGTACCAAAGCTCACAGGAGTCAGTACAGAAATTATGGTCCATCGACTCAACATTCTTGTGGGAGTTAAGCCAGTAAAGTAGAAAAAAAGACATTTTGGCCCTGAGAAGGACAAGGTCCTTAAGAAATAGGTGGATGAGCTCCTTAAGGCAGGTCACATTAGGGAAGTGCAGTTCCCTACTTGGTTATCAAATGTGGTCTTGGTCCCTAAGAGCTCAGGCAAGTGGAGGATGTGTGTTGATTTCAGAGACTTGAATAAGGCGTGCCCAAAATATTGTTATCCATTGCCTCAAATTGATCAGCTAGTTGATTCTACGGCAGGTCATCAGTACTTATGCTTTATGGATGCATATCAAGGGTATCACCAAATTCCTTTGGCAGAGGACACTACAAGAAAAACTGGAAACGACAACGGTTTTAATCCGTTGTCGTAGGGGTCGAAAAATCGTTGTACTTTTATGTGTTGTCGTAAGTATAACATACGACAACGGTTTATATCCGTTGTGGATTCCAACATATGACAACAGATATGCAACATTAAATATCTATTGTGGTACACACCTTTTGACCACGGTTTATAACCGTTGTCTTAAGTTGTCTTCTACGACAGTTATAAACCGTTGTCTATGTTGGCATACCACACCTTTTGACCACGGTTTATAACCGTTGTCTTAAGTTGTATTTTACGACAGTTATAAACCGTTGTCTATGTTGACATACGACAACAGATTTGCAACACTTTATATCCATTGTCGTATGTTTAGAAATAACCACATTTTAAAAATGATGTCTTATGTAGGTTACGACAACATATATGCAACTTCTTATATCCGTTGTCGTTTGCTTATTATTCAACCACGTTTTAAAACCGTTGTCGTATGTTATTTTTAACAACAGTTTATAACCATTGTCTTAAATTGCCTTTCCGCAAGAGCTATTATTCACAATGAATTAAAAAACCATTGTCTATTTTAATTAGTGGTATATACCCATACAAAATAAAATATTTACTACATACATAAAATATGTGAAATAATATATATCTTCAAGTCTCAAAAGCTGTGACATACATCTAAATACTTTTATAGAAATTGTAGCGCTAGTAATTTCGAACCCAACATGTCATGGAAGTTGTACAAAAAATATAGATCTACTTATCTGACAAATTTACAAGTATTTTCGATCATGATTTTCAAAAACAGCTTCTCCTCAATTGTTAAGAGTTCGATCTTGAAACAAAGCGCTTCTCCTCAATTTCCCAAAACAGCAAGTTCATTCCACATTCCCAAAACAGCAAGTTCATTCCACAGCTTCATGCCCATGCCCGACATGACTTCCAGTCACCCGACAGCCAAAACTACAAGTAACAGCAAATACCAAATAGTGTTACAAGCCAATTACGAAATTATGGAGCAATAATGTCGAAAACAATTATGGATCAATAATGTCGAAAACAAAAATTACATAAGATCCCCAAAAAAAGAAGGGTTAGAAGAACAAATTACCTGTGTCAGAATGAAAAAGGCTCTCAGATTTAACTTGGAATGGCTACTCAAGCAACTCCCCATTACAATTCCCAAAAACAGCTTAAAAAATACTGAATCTTTCTGAACAGTAAACATCTCAAAGAAACAGGCCAAAATTCCACAGCCCACCTCAAGATTTTCTTTCCAATCAGTAAATGCAAAAAAAAACAACAAACTAGCTTAGCTCACAAGCCCGAATGAACAAAATAAACCACCATTACCATCCCCTTCAACCTTTCTCAATCAGCTGGTTTGATTGGGCTCTTAAGCCGTTCATAGCAGAGTTTAACCTATCTCAACTATTATCTAACGAAAAATTTTCGGTTACGATCAAGCACAAAAAAATTATATATCACAAACCAAATACGATGATATCCTCATTCCGACATCATCATTTGGAGAACCATTTAAGAAGAACATACACGCTTTATTTTTCTTATCATGATAATCAAATAGACAGTAAAAAATTAAGTTGTGTAACATGGCAGCTAAAAATATTTCAGAGCCACACTAAAACATCCATTGAGTTCGTCGTACCCTGCACCACATCAAGTCTAAAGACTCCCACACACGGTTTCTTCCATGTTTTTTCCTTAGGTGATTATCTCTATTAAATATCAAACTTACATCCCTTTCTTTATGGAATTCAATCAAATAAGGCATCACCCAATCAATCTTAATCGAGACATGTTGCTTAAGTTGCTCATGTTTAATCTAACAACAATCTTTCCATGTGGCCCAAGATACATCACATACAACTCAAACTCTTTCTTTGAAAATTTATCTCGTATCAATAATGCACAATCAATAGGAGACAACATACTACAATTCTTTAAATATGACCAAAATTCAGTACACTTCCAAACCTTATGCACCATCGGGCAGAAAAATAGACAATGACTCGTAGATGCTTCATGCACACCGCAAAACAGACAACAAATAGGCGTTAATGAACAGGACATCCTTTAGCGACGACCCCAGGTGCAGTGGGGCATGTAGCCAACGGACAGTGACCATCGGGCAGAAAAATAGACAATGACTCGTAGATGCTTCATGCACACCGCAAAACAGACAACAAATAGACGTTAATGAACAGGACATCCTTTAGCGACGACCCCAGGTGCAGTGGGGCATGTAGCCAATGGACAGTGATCATCGGATTCATCAATTTCAGAGGGGGGAGACAGGGGGACTGTCACTTAGAGAGCCACAGCTCTGGCCTCCATTGACAGGGCCATATTTGAACAAAACTTTGTTTAAAAATGCAAGATTTGAACCAAATTAATCTTGCATATAACCAAATTAAACAAAACACTTAAATACTCTGCCAACCGTCTTGTTATACCACTTCATAATTCAACAAACCTATAATGCACAGCATGCATATGGAAAATATTCTACAAGTTTAGGCAAGACTTGGCCAGTAGAAGTAGCAACTAAGTGGACTCACCAATATTTATTATGTGAGCACAAACGACAAATAGCAACTAAGTGGACTCACCAATATTCTACATGCAAACGACAAAATCATCAGGTCATGTAGGTCTTGGCATAAACATGCAGCTGGAGATTTAAATCTGATAAGCATAAAACAATACTTAATTCACACTGACAGTCATAGGTAGAGTACCTTATCTGTAAAATTTCCGTTGTTCGTCCATAAATATACGTATCTAGTAATGAATATAATCTTGTATGCATTCCGCCCATTCGGAACGAACTTCATTAATTTCTTCCATTGAGTACTCTGTTTTCACGAACTTCAAACCACAAATAAATTATATTATTACCCAAATAAATGTAAATGACTTTGGAAAAAAATAACAAAACAATTATTTGAGAAGATTTACTATAGCGGACAGTGAATGCTTTTCACTGTTAACATTTTCTTTAATAATATCTTTCATAAATCTCATCACATAATAACCACATTGTTTTGCATCTGGTTGTCGAGGACCCTGTGTAGAAGAAAGCAGAATGTCTCATCTATAAATAATATTTGTAGATGAATCACAAGTAGACATGCATACATACCTTTACTGTTTCCCATATTGCCTGTTTTCTGCCTTTCCTTTCTTTGTTAGAATTAAACAATTTCAAGCTCCTTCATACATAATATTAACACATTAATGTTGAATCACATAATTAAGTCCTCGATAAAAACAAATATGTACTCACATATTCACTACATATTTCCAGTCTTCATAACGATTACGATGACTCAGTGGATCCAAAAAATAAACCATCTCTACGTAAGGATCAATAACAGTGAGAATCCAATGAAACCTATGCGTAACAATATATTATTAGTGCATACATTTCCCTAAACAGTTTCCAAAAATCAATTTCATATGATATTATAACATTTGCTTACCCAACATTAACTGGCACCAAAACTAGTTGATTTCTCGATGAACCACTCAACCTATCTGCCAAAACAGTCGCTCTTTCATTGAAGTGTTCAATTTTACCATTTCTGTCAAGGTTGGTCACAAATGGAATGAATTGGATGGTGTGTGGATTCATGAACCTATATTTCTCAACCTTGTTATCACTTTTCATCTTTCTGTAAAGATGCCTGCCATTATCAACAGAAAAATGTTATTATGCTTAATTAATTAAAGTATGTACAACGTATATGCTAAAAAAATTAAGGTATAAAAGTTCATGTTAATTGAACACCTACCAAATGTAAACAACTATACAATTGGCAGATACTGGCTCCAACTCATAAAAGGGAATGATGTCTTCAAGGTGCACAAGTAGTTCGTATTCTTCATCAAACAAATCATGATCTAAATTGATTGATATATTATTTTCCTCATCAAGAGCATGCTTGCAGAAAAAATGCAACATATTCAAGGACTTCGGTACATGCGATGCCAAAACAGTACTTGTTTTCTTCACATTTTTCTTCTTTCCATGCTTCTAAAAATTGCAAATGTAGATGTATATGTTAGGTACAGTTCACTAAATTTTATTGGACAAGTTAATTCCAACTATAATATCATATTTACCTCATCCCGCATCAATACCAAGTGCACAGGCCAAGCCACGTGAGAACCTACAGCATCACCAATAGTATCACATTCATTTGGAATTGGGAATGGCAGCTGTGCTGATTTCTCCACAGCCTCATCAATGGCGATGCGCATACAATTTACGGGCAATGGAACTCCATGAAGTAAGTTACCACCTCCATTGACATGAACAATTGTACCGTATGCAACTACAATATTAGATTCCAGTGTCAACGTAACCAACTTGCCCTATAAAACAAAGTTTCATCATGTTATAAATTGATTCAACTCCCGGGTGACATTCATTCAATTACATAATAACAGTAGCGTAGGAAATACCTGCAAGAAATCGTCTTTGCTCAGAATTTGCATGTCATCATCAATGAAAGTTGCATAATATGGGGCACTCTTTTCTGTTTTGATTTTGTCTTCATTCCTGAGATGTAAATTTACGGAGCAACTACCTTTCTCTTCAATCTCAGAGGCGCATGCACCATTTTTAAACATTTCTTCCAACTTTTTTATGCGTTCGTCTTGATCTGCAAGGCGAGTAGATTGTTCTGAAATCAATAGTTTTGCCTCTGACAACTCTTTTTTATGCTGCATCAATAAGTGGCCATCACCAGTAGGCCTCTTCCATAATGTACCAACATTAAAGTAGACAGTTGGAGTTATATGACCTCCAACACCCCTGACACGTCCACCATGCTCTTCTGAATCAAGTACATTTGAAAGGATATCCTTTTTTGACCCTTCAAATTGCGACTTACCATCCCGTTTTTTCTTCACATATTCATCCTGTCAAGCACAAGAAATTATTTTTTACCAAAAAACAGTTTAGTTGAATAAATACTATTGGATTCATGTACTTATTACATACAATCTTTTCTATTTTCATTTTCAGATCATCTCCTTCAACTTCACCCTCCTTATTCACCCGTCCTTTCTTCCAAATAAGAGCCCGATTGACATCATCATCATCACATAATTCACTTGCCTTCAAACAAGATAAAAAATATCAAATGATTGTCATTGTTATAGAAGATAGGCTATGAAAAAAATACTTACTATTTCATCAGCAAATTGTGCATAACCTTTACGGGAAAGCCGATGTGGGTATATGTTCTGCTTTCTTCTCTTCTTTTGCTCAGCACTTAAGTTCTAGATAATTCTCCACATGTGTTAATGTATCGGTATATATAATAATGACATGTTAAATTGTTTTTAAGAAGTAATTAATAATCGATCTTACCATGAAGTCAACGGACATGCGAGTGATTACAAAGGAACTCCAATCATCCCGTGGAATACCGTAGCCACTTGGCGGTTCTTTCAACTCCTCTGGTTTATCAAACTTCGAGAAAATGAACTTCTCAGTTAGATGCGTCTTGTATTGCCGCCACTTACTATTCGCTGAATGCAAACAGCCCTTCCTCCAGCTTGGGCTAACATTGTATGTCAGCTGTAAAGAAAAGTATATATCAACCCATACATAACATTTAAATTATTTAAACTGTCAAATACTTCTTACTTACATTAACTGATTCCCATATTAACTCTTTAACATCACTTGGAACTTGCTTCCAATTCTTGTAACTGATCTTAATCTTTTCTCGAGCGAGAACTCCTATATAACTCTGCATTTCAGCCGCAAACTCTCCTATTGGCTGTCCAATTTTATTGAACATTACATCCTTTCTAACTCCCTGCACCCTTTGCCTAACGACCTTATCCAAACGTGTACGTCCTCTAGAACTTCTTGTCATCTCGGTCTCAGTAGATTCCACCGGTTCTGCCTCATTGTTTTCAGCAGCTTTACCATTGTGATAACCCTTACGAAACTGTTCACGAGCTTCCATAGTGCCAGAAATTAGAAGATTATTCAATGCCAAATCAGACCTCAAGTTTCCCCAATGACAGTTCCTGCAAAAGTTGACATCTTCTTAGGCATACGTATTAAAACGAAATAAAGAGTGATAATGAAAACGAACTATAAATTTCAAGATAAAATACAAAGAAAATAGATTAACGAGATTTATATACTAAACAGTAAAAAAAGGATTTCAGTGGGTTACATTATGCATTGTCAACCCAAGTTCCATCACAATCTTCACGAATGCATGGTGGTTCATTTTCATCTTTTTCATCAACATCCAATGGTTCCATTGGTAGAAATCCTCTAGTAAAAGATTGATAATGAATTACAGAGTTTTCCAACACATCCTCAGATATGAATTCAATGTACTCCTTGGTAGGAGTAGTAAGTACAACATGCCATGTAGGATCTTGAGGATCTTCAATATAAAACACCTGCTTTGCTTGACTGGCTAAGATAAAAGAGTCAGATTTGAATCCAACTCTTTTCAAGTTCACCAACGTGAAACCAAGATCATCAACTTTAATACCGTTATTATTCTCAACCCAATTACATTTAAACATTGGAACTTGATATTTGTGGTAATCGAGTACCCATATCTCTTGAATGACTCCAAAAAAAATCATGTCTGACACAACTGGATGTTTGTCCTTTGCACTGGCAACTTGCATTGTTTTTGCAATTAAGCTTACTCCAGAGTTTTGAACAACTCGTGTATCATCACACTCTTTGGTATGATAAGTTACCCCATCAATCAGATAGCTAGAGTACTTTAACACTTGATTGCTAGGTCCACGGGCTATCCACCTTAATCTTTCTGATATTTGACAGGTGGAATGACCAACACCACTTCCAACCTATATCTCACAATGTGATAAATTTTATCACGAACTTCAAAACTTATATTTCAATGCTATGACACTTACACGGTCACGTAACCAGTTAGCAAACGCGCGGTTGTGCTCATCTTGTAACCACTTTTTGGACTTAGCTTTATTGGGAAATTTTTCATTCAGAAATGTCATGTGTTCCCTAATAAAAAAATAAATGTGTTTATGTTAAACAATAGATCAAAAAAGTTGAAAGAAATTACTAATAAGTTAGAGAAATTACTCGATATATGGATCAACGTCAACATCATTTTCCAACACATAGCGATGCGCTTGATGCAACTCATCAAGGCTAGTGGAGTACACTACGGCACCAGATAAAGGCCTAGTAAGTTGTAATTGTCGATGCCTTGTTGGGATCCCAATTGTATGAACGTTAGACATGTATTCGGAGCAAAATTCCACAGCCTCTTCAGCAACGTAACATTCGGCTATACACCCTTCCGGCCGATTGCGATTTCGCACATAGCCTTTCAAGATCTTCATGAATCTTTCAAATGGGTACATCTGCCTATACCAAACAGGTCCACACAATTTTACCTCCCGCACAAGATGGACAGTTAAATGAACCATTATGTCGAAAAACGATGGTGGAAAATATTTTTCAAGCATACACAATAGGGTAACAATCTCTCTTTGCAGACCATCCAACTTTGAGACATCTATCACTTTATTGCATAAAACATTGAAGAACCCACACAACCGGATGATAGTATCTCTAACATGTTTAGGCAAGACATCGCGGATGGCGATTGGAAACAATTGTTGCATCAAAGTGTGGTAGTCATGTGACTTGAGGCCAACAAGTTTTAAGTCCTTCATTGACACCAGATTTTTAACATTGGAGGAGTAACCTGTCGGGACTTTCATTCCAAACAAAGAATTGCAAAGTTTTCTTTTCTCAGTCCTACTTAGTGTAAAACAAGCTGCTGGCAAAAAAGTTCTATTCTCCTCCGTCTTTGGTGCCAAATCAGTCCTCACATTCATCTCCACAAGGTCTAGTCTAGCGGCTACCCCATCCTTTGTTTTTCCTGGAGCATTAAGTAGCGTACCAATAAGACTTTCACAAACATTTTTTTCAATGTGCATCACATCAAGCACATGTCGAACATGTAGATGTTTCCAATACTCTAGTTCAAAGAATATAGATTTTCTTTTCCAACATGATTTTGTTTCCAACTCCTTGCGCTGAAGCTTCCCACTCATTTTTCCCGCACGATAGTTAATCTTAACAACTCTTTCCAACACTTCAAGCCCAGTTAATGGTTTTGGTGCGGGGTTAAACTCTTGTTTCCCATTAAAAGCTTTTTTTTGCCTTCGGTAAGGATGATTTCTAGGAAGAAACCTTCGATGACCTGTATATGACATTTTTCTACTATGCTTCAACCTGGTCGAATATGTTTCTTCCCCACAGATAGGGCATGCTTGATATCCTTTCACAACACAACCTGACATGTTCCCATAAGCAGGAAAATCATTGATTGTCCATAGTAAGACAGCTCTGAGCGAGAAATATTCTTTCCGATATGCATCATATGCATCAACACCTATCTTCCATAAACATTTTAAGTCATCAACTAGAGGTGCTAAATAAACGTCAATATCATTTCCAGGTTGTTTGGGTCCAGAAATCAATAAAGTCAGCATCATAAATTTTCTCTTCATACACAACCATGGAGGAAGGTTGTAAGTGATCATCACAACTGGCCAACAGCTATATGCATAACTCATCAAACTATGGGGATTGATCCCATCTGCTGATATGGCCAATCTAAGATTTCTTGACTCCGATGCAAAATCCGGCCATTTGTGATCCACTACTTTCCAAGCCGGCGAATCAGCTGGATGACGCAAGTATCCATCACAAATTCTTTTATCAGCATGCCAAGTTAACTCTTTAGACACCTCTTTGTTCCGAAATAATCTTTGAAATCTAGGAATAGGTGGGAAGTACCAAAGAACCTTTGCAGGAGTACCTTCATTCACCACAGAATTATTACCCAACTTCCACCTAGACATACCGCAAATAGGACAATTGGACAAGTCCTCAAACTCTTTCCGGTACAAGATACAATCATTAGGGCAAGCATGTAATTTCACATAATTCATTCCTAATGCACTGAAGCTTTTCTTTGCATCATAGTAGGATAAAGGCAATTCATTGTGATCAGGAAGCATTTCTCCTAACAAACTTAGCAAGTCAGTGAAACTTTTATCGCTCCAACTATATTTTGCTTTCAAATTAAATAATTTCACAAGTGCTGTTAACTTTGTAAATTTTGTGCATCCAGAGTATAAAGGTTTCTCGGCATCTTCAAGTATCTTATGAAATTGGCTTGGATTCTCAGCATAGCTATCATATGCATCATGTACCATATCTATAGTTTCCTCGGCAAAATATTTGTGTTCATCTGGTCCTACTTGATCACTATCATTCATTGGGTTCTTGACCGTAGATCTTTCCCCGTGCCAAATCCATGTATGATATGTTAAATCCATGCCATTAGAACACAAATGTGCCCTTATAGTGCGAACATCTTTCATCTGTAGATTACCACATCTTGTGCAGGGGCAAGGTATTTCATTTGGATCGTTGGAATTTTGCATTGCAAATTGCAGAAAAGATTCTACCCCAACCTCATATTCATGTGATAATCTGTTCTTTGACATCCAAGCTTTGTCCATTACTCATACAAATAAGCAACCAGCACTAAGTCTTAAAAAAAATTAATCAATGTTTTATCATTCTATTTTGTTGAAGAAATATACCAGTTAACACTAGTTTCTAATCTTTATAATAAAATCCTTAAATATTGATCTAATCCACCAATCAACGGACTATGGAAAAATAAGGAAAGAACTAATTCTACTAATGTCCAATATTTGAGTGAAAAGGAGCGAATTTCTCAGAAAAATAAATTTTATGATTTGATATTCAACCTAGAACATAATGAAAAATTGTGAAAAGAATTCAATGGCAAAGAAAACAGTAACAAAATAGAACCACTTTTTGATGTTCATATTTCAAAAATCAAAAATAAGAAATGAAGAAGAGGATTGTCTTACCAGCAGTATACCACAGACAAGATTCACAGATCAGTTCCCATCCACAGAAACATTGGCACTGAAGTTATCTAACACAGCTGGAAATAATCCTGTATCAATTTAGAACACGCACCATTATGGCCAAGAAAACACACAGAGAAGTATGAACATTTTTTATGAAAAGTATTGGTTGCCAAGAAAACATTACTTGATGGGCAGAATTGTTGGCGTAGCTAGTTGCACCATTTCCTACAGTCATATGCACATCAACTTCCTTCACTCCCATAATAATTATGTTTGTTATATTTTGTTTGATAATAATGATCTCCTTCTTTCACCAGGCTGAGAAACTGAATGATGAAAGAAACTGGAGAGAAGGCATGCGTGTGAGAGTGATGCTGAGATGTTCGGTATGTTCATAAAGCTTACTTTTTTTGGAAATTAAAGACAAAACAGAACAAAAGAAAGTCCCTTTTTGTTCATAAATTGGTTTTTGGAGAAAATGAATTCAATCTGTTAAGTTACATTGTGCAGCCAAAATCCGTGCTAAAGAACAGAAAATCAGAGTTCGAAGGATATCTGGACCACGATGAAGGGTCGATGTCTCACGAGGAAGATTCATCCTCCCGGGCAAACGTTACAGAATCATTCGAGGTCAATACTTAATTCCTTACTAATGACATTAAATTATTACTACCAAAATGTGACAAGTATATGAATTAACGCTTCAAATCTTCTGCTATATGATCAACTTGTTAAATTTATTCATGTATAATCAGTTAATCTACCAAAATTGATCAGACATTAGCCGATTTTTTTTCCAATAAAAGAATCATTCATCACAGGATAAACTGAATTTAGTAATCAGATACAGGGAAAACATTTCTTCACTGACCTTTTTCTCCTCAACCAAGCGCAAAAGTTATGGGATTTCTCTAGAATTCTACACCAGAACTCGTCATTACCGAGCCATTGTTTGAGGGGGCACTCTTTCAATTGATTACTTCACTCTTTTAAATGGATGCGCACGCCTACATTTATCCTCTGCCTCCTCTGTCGTGGATCCCTTGGCAATTCCAATGGCCTCCACTGTCAAAAAATCGAGCAAGTCAATCCAAAACGCGAAACCAAAAGTCACGTGCATCTTGAAGAAGACCGCAAGCAACACCAGCGTTCCACTTTTGCTTGCAACAGAAAGAGATGATCAGAATGAATGGACTAAGGGAAGTACTCTAATTGCTGCCAATGACTTGGCTGCATCGTTACACGCCGAAAGTAGAAAGCTGTTTCTCAACGATGTGGAGGAATATCTGGACCAAGTTGAGCGAAAATTCTCATCAAGGGAGTGTGAAAACTCGATTGCTGGGATGATGTACAGAGTGAAAAAGGTGAGCGACTGGCTGGATTTGATAGTAAATAAAGAGGGAAGTCTTCGAAAAGATGGTGGAAGATTGAGTTCTATTGATTTGGAAGATTCTGAAATCGAAATTTTTGGGAGACTGAGGAACAAGATTTACGCGATCTCGATGAAGAACATCGAGCGGACAGCAATGGCTTTTGAAACCAACAGAAACTGATCAAAAAAGTGTACAAATTTCACATTGTGTATGGATCAAAGATTGGCTATGCAGCAAGATTTGTTGATGTATATAGAATTTGCTGTAGTTAGAACCAAGATGCGGTACTATAACTTCCTAAGGCAGTGGTTCTAATTATAACTATAAAGTTTAAAAATTTGCAATTTTTATACTTGATGAAGTTTTATTCTAAAAAATTATATAATAACATCTCAATGAATACCAACTTTAATTCCAGTAAAGAAAAAAAGGCAACTACTTCGATTTGCCCGACAATTGTATTGTATTAAAGAAGGCCACACTTCCAGCTATAACACATAGTACATTATTGAAATTTAAGAAAGAACCAAATGGCCAACTTCTGTCACCATGCCTCCTCTAAGCACAGACCCACCATTATCATCATCTTCTTCTTCTATAACAGGTACGTACTCTATACGTATTTCTTTTTCATTCTTTTTCTTTAAAAAATATATAGTCAATTTTTTTTGTTGATAAACAACACACATTGTACAAGGAAACCAAAGAGTAACATGAGTTTTGTGGTATGAACTCGAAAATAATATCACAGGCAATGGTTTTACACAAACGGATGAGCTAATGAAAGAACCCAAAAAAAAAACACAAAATAGAGTCTCGTTTTTCACCTTTTCTCGACATTCACCTAAAACCCAAACAACAATAAATCTAGACTCTCAACATCTACTAAAAATACCTAGAAACATGAGCCCGAAGAAAGAGAAGAAAGCAACAAAACTTACACGTGAAAGTCGCGACACTGAAGCTCCGATCCAAGCTTTAAACTCACGATTGAAGTCACGATTGTCGTTGCCAAGGCTTGGGCTAGGTGCAAAGAGGTCGGACAACCATTTTTCGGCGATCCATCGGCGCCGGAGGTGAGCTGGGTTGAAGGGGGCGAAGGGTTTGGCTAGGGATTGGGTTTCTCTCGATTCTTCTTAAGGCAGACGTAGTATATGGGTTAATGTTATATGTATTATATTTTTTAAATATTATTATATTTTTAAAAATATTAAAAATAAAAAAAAAATAAATAAATAACAAGGACAACAGATTACAATCTGTTGTCTTAGACCTTCAGAAAAACTCTAATAGACAACGGTTTTTAAAAACCGTTGTCATAGAACATCAAAAACGCGCTCATTGACAACGGTTTTTAAAAACCGTTGTCTTTGACAAATATAAGACAACGGATTTTTAAAAACCGTTGTCTTTTTAATTAAAAATACGATTAACGACAACGGTTTTTGTAAAAACCGTTGTTAAAGGCAAAAAGACAACAGTTTGTGTATAAAACCGTTGTCTTTTCAGTGTTGTTAATGAGCATATTTGTTGTAGTGGGAAGATCAGGATAAAGTAAGTTTCACTACCTCTCATGAAACTTTCTGTTACAAAGTGATTCCTTTTGGTTTGAAAAATGCAGGGGCTACTTATCAAAGGATCATGGACAGAGAGTTCGCTTCTCAGATTGGCAGAAATGTGGAAGTTTATGTGGATGATATCCTGGTGAAGTCTCAGGATGATGCAGGTTTGATGACCGACTTGAGGGAGATCTTTGCCACGCTCAGGTCTTACGGAATAAAACTCAATCCTGAGAAATGTGTGTTTGGAGTAAGAGGAGACAAGTTTTTGGGATACATGGTTACTGAAAGGAGAATTGAGGCTAACCCAGAGAAAGTGCAAGCTATCCGATCCATGTCTCATCCTCGAAATCGACAGGAAGTTCAGAGGTTGGCAGGAAGGATAGCAGCTCTATCTCGGTTCATATCCAGATAAGCTCATAGAAGTTTACATTTCTTCAGGGTTCTTTGGAAAGATAAAACATTTTAGTGGGATGCTGAATGTTGGAAGGCATTTGAGGACCTAAAAAATTATTTAGCCGAACTTCCTGTATTGGCTAAGGCAATTTCGGGTGAACCATTGTACATCTACCTATCAGCTTTGGAAGGGGCTGTCAGTTCAGTTCTTATCAGGAAGGAGGGTACAGTTCAGTACCCCATCTACTTCTTCTCACACACCCTTAAGAGTGCTGAGCTCCGGTATTCAGAGGTCGAAAAGTTGGCACTTGCTCTTGTTATGATGGCCAAGAAGCTCAGACCTTATTTCCTATCACATCCTATTGTAGTGTTAACCAATAGCCCTATTTGAAGGATATTAACTCATGCTGACATTTTGGAACGATTGGTGAAGTGGACTACTGAACTTAGTGAGTAATATTATTCAGTATGAACCAAGAGCAGCGATTATGAAACAACTCTGACCTCTAATTTAAATTAATTAATAAAGAAAAAAAAGCGGATTTTTAAAAAATTTCGGCATGACCTATTTGTTTATGTTCAAATCCACCTGTCACAGACAACAAACTAAAAAGAAATAATGTCAGACATAAAATCATAACACGAACAGCACAAGCTTACCTAAAAGAACCAACCCCAGACAACGGTGAAAAAGGGTTAACAGATTTACATGCCATAATTTAAAATCTACAAGTTTATACAATTACATTTACTCAACAATAAAAAAAAATAACTACTTCTAAACATTTAAGTTATATTAATCTCTGCGGAAGACTAGCATAGGTCGGAAGGATGTGTCGTGCCCGCATCGCAATCCGCTCGATTGTCATGCCCCTCAATCTCAACAATAATCTAATCTGCACCAAAAAAAGGTAGTGAGCCTAAAGGCCCAACAAGTATAAACCGTGGAATAACAAGGGTTTAAAAATACAAGCGAAAATACTTAAAATACTGTACTTGATATTCCTTGAAACTTACTCAGAAAAGTTGAATGATAAAAGAGAATAAGACTTAATGCAAGCAATGAACTCACACATAACTCACACTTTTAAACTTGAAACTTTCTTAAACTTTACTTAATCTCATGCGTGACTAAAAATGAATATAAACTAAGTCGAGTCAAATTAGAACTGATCTGTAACTGGAACTGTAACTTTAACTGTAACTTGTGAACTGTGAACTTAGATCCTTGAATTGTGACTCTCTGATTTCGATCGCGATCATGGCTGCAGTGCACTATGCCGCAAGGAAGTCAGGATATCTCCCAACCCGTCTTGCCCTATAAGTGGTATGGGAAGCCAAGATTTCTCCCAGCCCATCCATACACATGAATTTTTGGTAAGGGAAGCCAAGACGTCTCCCAGCCCGTCCAAACACATGAATTTTACTGTACTCACAACCAACTCACTTCGTTCATAAAAATGTTTTCTTTCATTCTTTTCTTGACTCAACTCAAAGATATATCATGCATTTTATGAAAATGTCTCTCTTTGAAAACATTTACTCAATTATTAGATTTATGAAATAAATGATGCAAGATGGTTGACAAGGATGAAAAACATGATTTAAAACACGGAAACGATAATGTTTAAGTGGCTGACCCTAGGCTAGACTAATAAACCAAAACTCCCCTTTCTCCTCAACTAAGACTCACCATGAGCGTTCAAGCCGAAAACCCATAATTCAACCTTTCCTTATCTAAATTGACTTTCGCTTGAACCGACATCTCATACACACTCCAAACTAGCCCAAGGATCATTCTTTAACCTCCCATGCCAACCCGAGCAGCCCAAACAAAACGGAATTCCGGGCAGCAACCACGCTAAACAAAATTCTGCACTAACCACCTCGACTCGTAACCCTCCTAACTCGATCAAAACTAACCTGAATTGCTCCCAATTTGAACCGACATGCTCCTCACATCCTATATTTTACCTTGAACCAGACCCCGGGCAGCCCCTGCTACCCGAACCAGTCACCTGAACCGATTAACCGCAGGATTTGCACAAAAGAGCTAAAATTCTGCACTACACACTTAAGAACATTTCACCCCTTTGCACCCCTTAACCTCAAACAAACTTGGTCCAGCCCCTATGCACACACCCTGGATCATCACTTGAACCACACTTAGCCCCTGGACCAGCCATGGATCGAACACAGCCACCAATGACCCCATTCAAGCACAACAAGCCTACGCTACTCAACCGAACTAATCGATTCGATGTTCCCTACTCGACCAGCCATTGCTCCACCCATCCAAACCACTCAAAACACATTCAAAACATCACAATGGGTGCTCAAATAACTAGCTTGGCAGCCCCTTCAACATTACAAGCAACATTTTCGAAATTGCACTTAAACTCCAATCAACATGCATCAAAATTCGAGTACCAAGCATAAAAAGTGTAGC
Source organism: Henckelia pumila (assembly GCF_033568475.1). Classification (NCBI taxonomy): domain Eukaryota; kingdom Viridiplantae; phylum Streptophyta; class Magnoliopsida; order Lamiales; family Gesneriaceae; genus Henckelia; species Henckelia pumila. The sequence goes on from NC_133120.1 coordinate 145,217,538, forward strand.
TCATTAAAAGATTCATAACATATCTCGAAATCAATAAAAACAATACATAATTTTCGAATTTGAGCATGAACCCTAGTGAAAAATTGGGGGAAAATCCAAACCCTAGCTAATTTTTACAATAAATTCGAAATATAGCAAGAAATCATGGCATAGAACATAATATTTTTGCTTAGTGACCAAATGAAAGCTTTATACTTGCCTTACGCTTCCCATAACTCACGAAAATAGGCAGAAAGGGGCTGTAAAATTTGAAATCCAGCAGCTAAGACCTCCTAAGGCGTGCTCCGGCCGGAGAGATGGTGGTATGGTGGCGGCGGCGACGGAAAGGTGGAAGATGGAGGTGGCCGACGGGTCTTGAGAGTGAGGGAGAGAGATGGGGCGGCTCTTGAGAAATTTGGGGGCTAGGGTTTGGGTTTTAATTTGTTGTGTGTGTTGTGTTTTAAAAAAAAATATAATATGTAGTATTTTAAATGGTGTGTGTAAAAGTGCAAGTCTCCAAATTATAAAAATGCTACTATAGTTATTACAACTTTTGCACTACACACTCTAAGCCCCTCAAACACTCTAAGTTTAAAAATTCAAGAATTGATTTAAATACTTAAATCTCATTTGCCGAGTTTGAAAATGCTAATTTTTGGAAAAGTTTTAAAATAACTTCAAGAAAGCAATAAAAGCGATTTTAGGCACCCGAAAAAAATCCAAGGATTGAAATTTCGTTTATTTACCTCAATTCTCACAAATATTAACTTCTCGAAATAAAATTTAAGAATTTACCGCCAAACCGTCACCTCATGCCGGAACCGGAAGCCACCGAACCCAAGAATCTCATGAATAATTAACTTAATAATTAAATAAATAACATTTGAAAGAATTTAAACACTAACTTATAAATTAAAATCAATACTTAAATATTTTGATGTCGCAGCGATAAATAAAAATTTTTAAATAATAAACAGAGCGATTAAAATAATTTAAACAAACTAGACGAACGTTTAAAAACAATTTAAATAAATACACAAGCGGAATAAAAAAAACCTTTAAAACGATTTGGACAATCAAAAAAGATTTAAATAAATAAGCTAGACATTTAAAATAATTTAAAGTAGTTAACCGCTAAACTTAAGTTATTTAAATTTAAAAATAAATAAGTTGGACAATAAAAGTCATTTAAATAAACAAGCTTATACCTTTAAAATCTTTAAATCAAATAAGTAGTGTAATAAAATAATTTAAATGAGTAACTTAAATAATTAAAAACATTAATTAAATAGTTAGTACAATAAAAATTATTTGAATAACTAATAAAATATTTTATTAACACATAATTCACATAAAGAATTTAAATCAATTAAACCTACAAAAATATTAATCCTAATATTTATTACATTTAATGCATGTAATTTAGTAAATTGGATTTTAGGCGCCACAATTCCTTCCTCCCTTAAATGAAATTTCGTCCTCGAAATTCAAGACTTACTTACTAGGTTGGAATACCTTAGACCAGATCAACACTAAATTTTCCAACTTTGCACTAATATGAGTTTGCCCAAATCAGCTTTTGCTATGCACTCTGATTCTTATCAACACCTACAAAGCAAGGAGCTAAATAACTCTCACTGCAAAATAAATTTGCAATTTCCTATTTATCCTCAAATGATTGTAGCCTAAGAGAAATTTCGAATCACTGTTCCCATGTGACTGTAAGAGTTTTTAATTTGCCACCTAAACTTCTAAAATATTTGATACCTGCCTTAGTTCAATAACCTTGAAGAGTTTGTAATTCGACTGAAAATGCTTTCTCATCGTTCCTCTAGCACCCTAGTATTTCCCCAATAAATAAATTTACAGCTTATCCAGAAAAACTATTTGAATGTTCTATTCATTATTCTGTACCCATAATTGGTGCATTAGTCTTACCGGTTGACAAATCACAAAATCTTAGAATGCAAATGTAAAGTACCCAAAAGTCTCTAGGGGCAACTCTATTTTCTATCTCGTAACTGTTCACTCATTTTGCTTACCAAAGTCATCTGTTTACTCTTAACGATCCTATTTAAAGTTGAAACAATTCATTCAATTAATTTACTACCTAGCAGTCTACTTGCTAGAACTAGATATAATTGATAGTCGTCATTCCTCGGATCATAACAATAACTTAGGATTTTATCTAGTACAAATACTAAATCCCAACAATCTAAACACTTACTATGCGGCTACGAGACAAATATCTACACAAGAAATCGAAATGATAACTGGAATTATGATCCACCCATATTCTCATCATGGTGGATCATGAAAGGAAACAAACATACAAATAAGGCTGCTTAATATGAAATGAAATAATGCAAGCATTACAAACAAACGAGCTAAAAATGAAAATCTAGATAAGTGAAAACAACTCACTCATGATCCAATTCTAGGGATGGGTGAATAATAATGGAGGCTTCAAGAATAATCACTATGAGCTAACAAGATACAAATTTCGTGATCATTCATCAAATGGTAATGAAATCGTGCTCAACAATCAAAACACAATTAAGACGGTCAATGTGACTTCAGTCGAGAGAAGTTCACACAAGTTAATAATCAGGGGAATCAACGGTACTAAGACATATCCATATGTCAACCACAACATAAGTAGATCACAAAAAAAAAGTCGAGGTGAATCTTACTCACATCAATATGCGGCTCTAGAACCGAATAAAAATTCAAGAAGTGTGAAATATAAACAAGATTTTATTAAGAAGTTTGACCAAGGTCAAAATGGCAGAATACAATGTTGGTTGATGTCATACAAATTCATAAATGAACAAAGGATGTGCAAAGAAATTTCAGATACTCAAAAGTATATGTTGCAATAGATATGAGCACAAGAGAGGAAAAATGAAATAATAATCAGAATAATAGTTCACATAATTGAAAGGCTCATAGTAATCGACTTACTAATTCCAAAATCATATTTGCCAAATTGACAACAGAAAAACTCAAACTATCTATTATAATATAAAACCAAGTTCGTATCTCAAGTCTTCACTTTAGTTCTATTCATAAACTTAACTGACTAATCACATATCTAGAAATTTCTAAATAAATTATTCACTTAGTTGTACCCGAATAATAAAAAAAATACATTCATAATAGAATATCTTACAACAATGACACCCAAATAATATTTCCTAATGCATAAGTTCAATATCTTCGACAAACTCCTACTATCTCATAAAACTTATTAGCACTACCTAATAACTCAAACAACATCCACGTACTGTCTAAAACTGAAAGGAATATTGGTACACCAACTCCGTTTAACTTGGAACCGCATGCTATAAAAATAAACAGTCAAATGGTATACTTTAAACTACTAAAAGAAAAAAAAATTTAAACGAAAATAAACACTGAATTAAACATTTAAATAAATTAAACTTTTAATTTTGAAAATATTTTTAAATAAAAGGAACACATCAAAACATTTAAAGTATCCATTCAAGTATGACTAACACATAAAATTCATTAAACTTACAGATTTTGAGGCGAAATTTCTCGAGTTTCTTGCAACCGGCAGTAGGCACAACTCAAACCAGAACCATGCTCTGATACCAGCTGAAACGACTCAAAGATATATCATGCATTTTATGAAAATGTCTCTCTTTGAAAACATTTACTCAATTATTAGATTTATGAAATAAATGATGCAAGATGGTTGACAAGGATGAAAAAAATGATTTAAAACACAGAAACGATAATGTTTAAGTGGCTGCCCCTAGGCTAGACTAATCAACAAAACTCCCATTTCTCCTCAACTAAGACTCACCACGAGCGTTCAAGCCGAAAACCCATAATTCAACCTTTCCTTATCTAAATTGACTTCCGCTTGAACCGACATCTCATACACACTCCAAACTAACCCAAGGATCATTTTTTAACCTCCCATGCCAACCCGAGCAGCCCGAACAAAACGGAATTCCGGGCAGCAACTACGCTCAACAAAATTCTGCACTAACCACCTCGACTCGTAACCCTCCTAACTCGATCAAAACTAACCCGAATTGCTCCCAATTTGAACCGACATGCTCCTCACATCCTATATTTTACCTGGAACTAGACCCCGGGCAGCCCCTGCTACCCGAACCAGTCACCTGAACCGATTAACCGCAGGCTTTGCGCAAAAGCGCTAAAATTCTGCACTACAAACTTAAGAACATTTCACCCCTTTGCACCCCTTAACCTCAAACAAACTTGGTCCAGCCCCTATGAACACACCCTGGATCATCACTTGAACCACACCTAGCCCCTGGACCAGCCATGGATCAAACACAGCCACCAATGACCCCATTCAAGCACAACAAGCCTACGCTACTCAACCGAACTAATCGATTCGATGTTCCCTACTCGACCAGTCGTTGCTCCACCCATCCAAACCACTCAAAACACATTCAAAACATCACAATGGGTGCTCAAATAACTAGCCTTGGCAGCCCCTTCAACATTACAAGCAACATTTTCGAAATTGCACTTAAAACTCCAATCAACATGCATCAAAATTCGAGTACCATGCATAAAAAGTGTTCATTAAAAGATTCATAACATATCTCGAAACCAATAAAAACAATACATAATTTTCGAATTTGAGCATGAACCCTACTGAAAAATTGGGGGAAAATCGGAACCCTATCTAATTTTTAGAAGAAATTCGAAATATAGCAAGAAATCATGGCATAGAACATAATATTTTTGCTTAGTGGCCAAATGAAAGCTTTATACTTGCATTACGCTTCCCCTAACTCACAAAAATAGGCAAAATGGGCTGTAAAATTCGAAATCCAGCAGCTAAGACCTCCTAAGGCGTGCTCCGGCCGGAGAGATGGTGGTATGGCGGCGGCGGCGGCGGCAAGGTGGAAGATGGAGGTGGCCGACGGGTCTTGAGAGTGAGGGAGAGAAATGGGGCGGCTCTTGAGCAATTTGGGGGCTAGGGTTTGGGTTTTAATTTGTTTTGTGTGTTGTGTTTTAAAATAAAATATAATATGTAGTATTTTAAATGATGTGTGTAAAAATGCAAGTCTCCAAATTATAAAAATGTTATTATAGTTATTACAACTTTTGCACTACACATTCTAAGCCCCTCAAACACTCTAAGTTTAAAAATTCAAGAATTGAATTAAATACTTAAATCTCATTTGCCGAGTTTAAAAAATGCTAATTTTTGGAAAAGTTTTAAAATAACTTCAAGAAAGCAATAAAAGCGATTTTAGGCACCCCAAAAAAATCCAAAGATCGAAATTTCGTTTATTTACCTCAATTCTCACAAATATTAACTTTTCGAAATAAAATTTAAGAATTTACCGCCAAAATCCAACGTCATCTCATGCCGGAACCGGAAGCCACTGAGCCCAAGAATCTCATTAATAATTAACTTAATAATTAAACAAATAAACATTTGAAAGAATTTACACACTAAATTATAAATTAAAATCAATACTTAAATATTTTGATGTCGCAGCGATAAATAAAAATTTTTAAATAATAAACAGAACGATTAAAATAATTTATACAAACTACAGGAACGTTTAAAAACAATTTAAATAAATACACAAGCGGAATAAAAAAAACCTTTAAAACGATTTGGACAATCAAAAAGGATTTAAATAAATAAGCTAGACATTTAAAATAATTTAAAGTAGTTAACCGCTAAACTTAAGTTATTTAAATTTTAAAATAAATAAGTTGGACAATAAAAGTCATTTAAATAAACAAGCTTATACCTTTAAAATCTTTAAATCAAATAAGTAGTATAATAAAATAATTTAAATGAGTAACTTAAACAATTAAAAGCATTAATTAAATAGTTAGTACAATAAAAATTATTTGAATAACTAATAAAATATTTTATTAACACATAATTCACATAAAGAATTTAAATCAATTAAACCTAAAAAAATAATAATCCTAATATTTATTACATTTAATGCATGTAATTTAGTAAATTGGATTTTAGGCGCCACAGATTAAAGCTCAAGCGTTGGCCGATTTCTTAGCCGAAACAAAACACATGGAAGGAAAGGGCGTGTGGAAGGTATATGTTGATGGTTCTTCTAATGGTGAAGGATGTGGAGTGGGGGTGCTTCTGATATCCCCTCATGGAGATGAGATCAGGTTGGCAGTTAGGTTGGATTTTCGAGCTTTCAACAATGAGGCAGAATATGAGGCCATGTTAACTGGCCTTCGGGCAGCTAAGCAAGTTGGGGCAGCCCGGGTGCACCTTTATTCTGATTCGCAATTGGTAGCTCAGCAGGTGAATGCATCTTATGAGGTGAAAAGTGAGAAGTTAAAGGAGTACATGAAGGCAATAGAGGAAGCTCGGGGCCTCTTTGATGAGGTAATGTTTGATCAGATCCCAGAGAGAGCAATGAAAAAGCAAATTCTCTTGCCAAGATGGCCAGCTCACTTCATAGCTGGAAAACAAGGGAGATAGTTGTGCAAGTGGATTTAACGCCCTCTACTGAGCTCATACCAGCGGCTCAAGAAGAGAGTGATTGTAGAAGAGAACTCTTGGGATATATGGAGAAGGGTGAGCTACCAAGGGATCCGAAAAACACATACATGTTGAAACAGAAGAGTCTTCGTTTTGTGATGATAGAAGGAGTCCTTTACAAGAGGTCATTTTCCGGACCTCTTCTTAAATGTTTGGGTCTTAAGGAAGCTCATTATGTCTTGAAGAGATACACTAGGGTTGTTGTGGCAATCACTTGGATTCTTATTCTCTAGCCCGTAAGGTGCTCTTAGCGGGATATTTCTGGCTTACTATTCTGAAAGCCACTACAAGAAAAACGTCTAAAGACAACGTTTTTTCCGCGTTGTTAATGTTCCCGAAAAAGCGTTGTCGTAGCTAGTGTTGTAAAATACCACGCTCAAAGACAACGGAAAAAAGCGTTGTCGTTTCTGGAAAAGACAACACTTTTTAAGCGTCATTGTATCTGGAAAAGACAACGCTTCAAAAAAACATTGTCTTTTTTGGTAAAGACAACTCTTTAAAAAGCGTTGACTTTGTTCAAATAAAAAAAAAATTTATTTCACAAATTTTCAATATTATAAATCACTCAAAATTCAAAAATTTGTAGAATAAAATTTAATATAGAGTCTTCCAATATTATAAATCATTCAAATAAAAAAATAATCGAATTCTAAATTAATGAACACTAGGAAAAAACTATGCATTAATCTCGAAAAACTTTGATTCCTTCCTTCAGCACATGTTAGCGTCCCAAGCTTTCATAAAAGCCGCAACAATCTCTTTTCCTTTAATTTGTATCTCCACACTGTAAATTATTAAAAATAAAAACAAACATAAAACAAATATAAATAGATTACAATGAAAAGTAAAAGCAAACATATTTATCAGTAAAAGAACATGAACTACGAATGATGAAACTATCACTAGGCGATTGGAATTATCAAATGAACTACGAATTACGAAATTATCACTAAGCGATTGGAATTATCAAGTTGTGATCCATTTAATTAAGGAATGCGAAAATAGCTTCTTTCTGGATACTAGATTTAACAATCATGACTTTGTTAATCAATTATTTAATGAGTGATAAAGTTTGTATACCTCCAGTAATAGCCATCAAGGCTCCTCCAGTTAGTGCAGCAACACCGATGATACCTCCACGTTTCCATGCACTTAGCCCACAAGCATTCTGGTGATCACGTTTATAATTCGGATACCTCCTCTTTCAGAGCAAACAAGAATTTTAATTTCTAAGCAAGAAGCACCACATGCATATTTAAGACTGGAGGGAATAAAGAATTGCAAGACAAAAAATGAAGGTGAGCTGGCATAAGACATAAATCACAAGAAAAAAGAAACTTCAACCTACCTTTTGATATAACCACCAACGAACTTCCATTCTATTAATTGTCCAGGTTTATTGAATGCAACATACATTCTAATTCCTTGAACCTTTTGTCTAGCAAGCTTATCCAATTGTGTACGACCTCTAGAAGTTCTTGTGGTTTTGGTGTCTGTAGAATCCAACACAGTGTTACCATCCCAACTCTCTCCAGTGGCAGCAGATGCAATTTTTTCTTTACCCTTCCCAATTTTTGCATGTTGTCCTAATCTCTTGCTGTTTGCAACTGTTTCACAACCATCAAAACCTATTTTAAGCTTTGTAGAGGATGTCATAGAGTGCACAACTTCTGTTGACCAACAAAAATTGAAGTTAACAAATGATATATACAACAAATAAAAAATAAATTAAACAAAAAATGCATAAACTCACAACATGATTAAAAAGAATTATAAGATATCAATATTTCCTACAAAATAAGATTCAAAATCAAGATAACATATCAATATTACATGCCCCTAGTGCCACCGATGCATATCGTACTCTAGAATCTTGATGATATCATATAATTGTGCAATTGTTTGTAAATACTTAAAAAAATGATAACGAACTTTTATTTAAGCAATTGCAAATGCTACCTAAATACCATGTAATCTTATAACAGCTTATTGTGTAGCAAAATTCTTCGACTAAAACTTGAAAAATGTCAATTTCGAATTTTCATATATAAAATTTAAAAAAAAGATAATTCAAGAGCTTTTTTAAATTATGAACATGATTATATATATGTATTTCAAAGTTCATGTACGTACTGTGAAGGGAATTGAAGTGTGCATAACTAATATATAGAAATTGAACTCATTTTATTTTCAATCATACAAATATTTATATTTAGCTATGCAGTTTTTCTAGGAATATTATTCGAACCAACATGCATTAGCAAGTTTTTAAAAGTTAATTAACAAGAAGAAGCGCTAATTCTGCTATGAAGAGTTGATTCAAAATCAAACAAGTGGGTTAATTCACAAACTCAATTAATGGTATATATGGAGTTCCGATATCCATGACTTCATCCAGCTATATATGACAATTAAGCAATTGAATCTTTAAAATCTATTTCTGAATCCAAAATTGAGACATCGTAAAAGAACAGCAAGATACTCAACTGTCATTCACAACTCTGGGATCCATGAGATCGAGCATGCAAAGGAAATTAGGATCAACTCTGTTCACTACAAGTTAGGACAGAACAATGCGAAAATCGTCAAGAGAGACACCTACTCCAAAGTTAACCAAACCAGGACCTCTTGCATTCGGCACCAGTCCTTCCACACTATCATTTTCAGTAGGATCGGACCTGCAAGGATAGATTCTCACAACAACACGTCATATATAAATTTATAACAAGGATAAGAATTAAAAATAAGGCAAGAGCAGACATTCACAAACCACAAGAAGTTCATCAGAACAATAGAACCTGCTTCCATTGTGATTGACCGCTGAATATTCTTGATCTGTTCCATATGATTTATTGATCTCCCAATACCACCATGCAGTCAAATAATTTTTTTTCAATCAATGCAGCCAGAGGAATCTTATTAAACAGTCGTTTTATATGATGCCAGGCCCATATTCCATCTCGCTCACCCTATACATGAAACAACCATAAGATCCACATTTTGTTCCATATGAAACCTCATATTCGCTTAACAGCATAACATTATTTTTCTTGTAATTAGCATGCATTCGAGTACCTCCCAGGTAAAAACTTAGTCAACTCCACTTATTTCCATAAATTTGATGCGCATGAATCAAAGCCAATTCCTCATCTTGTGTCCAAGCTTCTCTATTAATGTTAGGATTAAGATGATTGTGCCATCTGCAAAAATGAACATTATAAGGTAGTGTTTGGGATTTGCTTGTATGAAACACTTTTCAGCTTTTCTTTTATAATTTTCAAAATTTGTGATGGAATAGCTGAAAAGTGTTTCATTGAAACAATCTCAAACACTACCTAAATAGATAAACCTCAGTGCAAAGACAAGATATAAGAAATAGAATTGTAAAATGCAGCTTACATACAAGATAAAAGAAATGATATCTTACTGACAAGTTTCAAAATTTGCACCTTGACGGATTGAATATTCAATTCGGAAATAAAGCATAAACTTTTATACCTGCTTTGTTCATAAACTTTTGAAAGAATATAAATAGTAAGTGCTTCTACTAATCAAATCTTCTAATAAAAATCAAGGGGAAAACTCTAGGGATCAAGAGAAAATCCTACAAGTTTACCTTTCCCGACACTGTTTACCAATCTGTCCAGGGAGATCTTGTGCAATAGTATACCACTTTTTTGGACCGTATTTATTCACTAACTCAATAATAATTTAATCCTCCTATTAGATATTGAAAGGAGTATTAAATGAACTCTCATGAAACATTCAAGCAGCTAACACAAATGAGAAAGAGTTTCAAACAACCGAGGGAGGGAGAAGGGATTCAAATCCAGAAGGAAGAAGAGAAAAACTGTCCAACCTCTTTTGACCATGGACCTTTTACAAGTTTTGGATTAAGAACCTTCTGCCACCTGTGTAAGCACTGTACATCTGTCCGATCCTTGAAGCATTCAGCCATTCAGCTGTATACAGTTCATATGACAGATTGTCAAAACCTCAACTATGCCAACCATCAAGGCAGCTAATAGTCATTTTAATTCACTGAAACTACAGGAATGAATATGTAATCAAGTCAAACGAATATAAAAAAGGGAGACTAAAAAAGATATAGGAGAACACTAACTATGGCCTTAATTAGCATACACTTGACTGTTCTATCAAGTTTAAATAACAACATAGACCAAACAAGAATTTCCTGATGTTAAGGATTTAGTGCCAAGGGTTCTTACTATGACATCATTCATTCAGAGAGTAAAATTTTACGGCCTGATTACCTACTCAGCGGTTATTTCAAGTAGCATACCTCTTTCTTCCTATCAATGCAATCTTCAATATATATATTTGTTACCATTATATTGAGATTGTGTTTATTGATGAATGGTGTTGGAATTCCTAACAATAACCTGAAAACATAAACTAATAATCAAAAAACTCAAAGCACAAAGCCGAAAAACATAGCAAATACTTAAATTATCTTAGAACGTAGCAGCCCAAAATGCTCCAGGATCAACTGGAAAAAGTAGATAACCTGGAACTCAAGGAACCAGTGCATGCAGCAGGTATAGTATTACAATAATTTCAAATAAACTTTTTCTGAATCCAGCATTTTTAGAGAGCCATAAATTTAAATAAAATATGTTAAAGATTGAATATTCTTTCCTTTTAGTTACTAACTTAAAAGTGAGGAGATGCACAGGTGACGCAAATTCCATACTTTGAATGTGGTGGTTGGTCAAGTCACATCCAAAACACTGAGTGTAGTGCCAAAGTCCTCTGTTCAATTTAAGGAAACCCGATAGCAAAACCTGCGAACCCTGTTGAGTAGAAAACATAGGTATCTCTCAGTAAACCAACAAAAATGATTGAAAATAAAAAAATCTAACTTTCAGAACACTTAAATACCTCATAATCCAGCACTTACGAGTTACAACTGCATAAAACTATATATATAAAATTTTAATTAATTTAAAATATGAGTCACTTTTGTTGTTCCTGTCTTTGCCTCCGAATGCTCGAGAAACACGCACGAGGGTCGGATTTTTTTACCAGAATCACATGAAATGGATCGACCAGGACCTGATTGATAAAATAGCTTAAAGGACATAATTTTAGCACATCAAATAGGAAGAAAGATATGGAAATTACTTGTTATTGCCTGAATAAGAGGCAAGTCAGCCAATTCTGCAGAGTAAAAGCCCAAAAGTACGAAATAAAGAACTGAGGAATTTAACGCAAAAACTAACATCGGAAATTCTCAATATATTCAACTATAAAATTTAGCACCAGATCAAACCTGAAAACAGAGTCTCCAGCGAGATATTAGCCTCCGAATCATAATGCTACGTGGTACATATAGAAGTCAGAGTCATCAGCTTCGAGGAATTGAGAGGAAATCCACTCATTCCAGGTCGGAGGAGGAAATAACACAGGCATACGGCGGATCCAGAGGAAAAAGAAGTGGAAATGTCGTCGCAAAACTAAGGGATCGGAGAAGAAAATCGAGAAGGGGTTTGGGGATTTTGGGGATCTGATAAGCAAATAGTATTATTTATTTTTATTTTATGTTTTATTTTAAATAAAAATAATAGTTCTTCTACCACACTTTTTAAAAAAGTGTTGTAATACATAGGAAAAAAACGCTAATAGACAACATTTTTAAAAGCGTTGTCTTTGACAAAAAACACTTATAGACAACGCTTTTTAAAAAAACGTTGTCATTGATTAATAAAAAACATATAACGACAACGCTTTTCCCTAAAAGCGTTGTATTTTTTAAAAAGACAACACTTTTCATTAAAAGCGTTATCTTTTAAGTGTTGTGTTTGTGCATTTTTGTTGTAGTGAAGATTCTTTATCCTTGGTAACTTCTTGTGACAGTTGTCAGCGACATAGCAGGCTCCAGCACCAGTCAGCGGCATTAATTAAAGGGATCATGGCAGCATGTCCCTTTGATCAGTGGAGGATTGATATTGTGGGTCCTTTCCCTCCAGCCCAAGCTCAGAAGAAGTTCTTGTTGGTTTCCATTGATTACTTTTCTAAATGGGTTGAGGCAGAGGCCTTAGCTCGGATTACCGAAGGAGAAGCTCTGAAATTTCTATGGAAGAATATTGTGTGTAGGTTTGGAGTACCACGGAAGCTTATCTCCAACAATGGGAGACAATTTCAGGGAGTCTGGGTGCAAACTTGGTGTAAAGAGATGAAAATTCAACAACACTTCACATCTGTCCATTATCCTCAAAGCAATGGTCAGGTGGAGGTAACTAACAGGTCTTTGGTGCAAAGCCTGAAGACCCGATTGGGAAAAGCCCAAGAAAATTGGGTGGAAGAACTCCCTAGTGTGTTATGGAAATATCGTACCACATCTAGAATTGGGACGGGAGAGACTCCATTTAGTTTGGTATATGGAAATGAGGCAGTTTTACCAGCGGAGATAGGGGAGGAGTCAGCTCGGATCATTTTTTATGATGAGAAAAATGGAGAAAGGAGAATGGAGGACTTAGACTTTATGGAGGAGAAGAGAGAAGCTGTTGCCATCCTAATGGAGGCGTACAAGAATAGGATATCTCGGTCCTATAATCGTCGGGTGCGCAGGAAGGGATTTCAGGTAGGATACTTGGTGCTCAGGAGGGTTCAAGATGAGACAATAAGAAAGCTCGACCCAAAGTGGGAAGGACCATTCAAGGTGGTGATGAGGCTCAGTTCAGATGCTTACTACTTGGAGGATGCAAAGGAAAAGATGCTGAAGAGGCCTTGGAGTGTTTACAATTTACGCAAATATTATTTATAATTGTTGTCAGTTCAATTTTCTTTTTGTAATGCAAGCAAGATACATTTTCTTTTCAGTTATAAAGTAGTTACTCTTTCAGGAATTTTGATGTAAACAGGCTTCAGCTCATCACCTTGGTCTCGCCTCTTAGACCCCTGACTTTGGTTCAGCTCATCACCTTGGTCACGCCTATTAGGCCCCTGACTTTGGTTCAGATCATCACCTTGGTCACGCCTATTAGGCCCCTGACTTTGGTTCAGCTCATCACCTTGGTCAAGCCTATTAGGCCCCTAACTTTGGTTCAGCTCATCACCTTGGTCACGCCTATTAGGCCCCTAAATTTGGTTCAGCTCATCACCTTAGTCACACCTCTTAGGCCTCTGAATTTGGTTCAGCTCACTACCTAGCCGCATCTCTTTGGCCTTTGGTCTTAGCTCAACCAAACACACTCATTTTAACTGGAGCACATCTAGTACTGGCATATCAACATAGTTCATACTTAAACAAGGCTCGTCAAGGTAAACTTGGAATGAGTGAAGGTCAGGTCGGGAGCTCGGGAGCCCATTCAAGCTCTCGGGGCTTATAAGTCAGGTCAGGTCGGGAGCTCCGGAGCCCATTCAAGCTCTCAGGGCTTATAAGTCAGGTCAGGTCGGGAGCTCGGCTGTGCAAGCTGGGAGCTCGGCTAAAGTTCCTCGAAGTATTTGTCGGCTCAGCTCGGGAGGTTTGGAGCTCAGCTCGGCCATCTAAGCTCAGCTCGGCCACTCTGACCGTGTGGCGTTCTAGGAACATATCCGACCTTACAAATTTTTATTATGCTTCTCTTTGGGAGCTCAGCTCAGCTCAGCTCACCTTCGGGTGTTGGTATTATTTCCAGTGTTTATTATTTTTCTCTTGGGGAGCTCAGCTCAGCTAACCTTTGGGTGTTGGTATTATTTTCAGTATTTATTATGCTTCTCTTAGGGAGCTCAGCTCAACTCACCTTCGGGTGTTAGTATTATTTTCAGTGTTTATTATGCTTCTCTTGGGGAGCTCAGCTCAGCTAACCTTCGGGTGTTGGTATTATTTTCAGTGTTTATTATGCTTCTCTTAGGGAGCTCAGCTCAGTTCACCTTCGGGTGTTGGTATTATTTTCAGTGTTTATTATGCTTCCCTTGAGGAGCTCAGCTCAGCTCACCTTCAGGTGTTAGTGTTATTTTTGGTGTTTATATTACTTCCCCTCAGGGAGCTCAGCTCAACTCACCTTTGGATATTAATGAGGTCAACTTAAATTATGATAACAATAAATAAATAGTAAAGCAAATGAACTTGCATAAGAAAGCAAAATGTTAAGCGTTTACATCCACAAAAGCCAAAATTAACTCTCATTCTCACCTTCACCCTCACCCTGCTCATCCTCGCCCCCATCCTCTTTCGCTGCCTCTGCTGAGGTGAGGGAAAGGGCAAACCAATCTGGGTCCAGGAAGTCTAAGGGGGTCCCTTCAAGAGGGTAACCTGCCGCCCTGAACTGCTGAGTGCATCCTTCAAACCCCTTGGCTAGGTAGCCATAGGCTTGGGTAGCTAACTCGTCCATAAATTAATCTGACTTCAGGAATGCCTCCTTGAAGCCCTCAGCTCCCTTGGGCAGCTCAGCTCGGGACTCTTCCAGTTCTTGAAGGGCCTGAACAAGTTGATCATGGGACCCCTTAAATTCGCTCTGAAGAGCTTCCTTTTGAACCTCCGAAACTCGGAGGTCATTTTGTTGCTTCAGCCTATCAGCTTGGAAGCCCATCCGCATCTCTTCCATTTGGGCTTGGAGATTGGACACCTCCTGTTCATGAGCAAGCCTTAGGTTCTCCGCTTCCTGATTAAGCTCATCAATATGAGCTTCATAACCTCGGTTATCCTTAGAAAGTTGCTTTCAAGCAATGGAAGCTCAGAGGGACACCTCGGCGTTCAGAGAAGCGACCTGGCATGTGAAAACAATAGAATAAACGTGGTCCAGAGCAAATTATAAATAAGGAGCTAAACAAGAGATGAATAAAAAATAATTTACCTCAGTTGAGGCAGTGTTGGAGCATTGCAACAGTTCGGCCCATCCAAGGCCCTTCACAAAGTCCGCATCAGCTTGGGAGAGCATGTCCCGGAGGACTGAGCCGTTCGTTGGAGCAGGCCCGACCCCCGCGATATGCAGGGCATCATGGTACATCTCAAAGAAATTGGTCCTGCACCAGACCACAGGAGTCTGAGGTTTTTCTGTCCTGAACTGGCGAAGGGGGGCCACCTCAGGAATAGAATACTTCCCGGAGTCCAACTCCACCACCTCAGGACGGGGGCTGGACGTGGCACGTCTTTTGGAGCCCTTCGGAGGAGCAGTTGAAGGCTCGGAGGCAGTAGCAGCCCGGGGGGAGGGGGCTTCGAACTTAGCTGAGCTCCCCTCAGCCCTGCCCCCTAGATGGGCGGAGGCCTTTTTCTTCTCTATCATCCTTTTCATGGCAGCGTCCATGACTCTTTTTTTCTGAAAAAGCAAAAAGGAGGTCAGCAAAAAAAAAGGAGCTAGAGAGGGGGAGGGTCGTACCTAAGTTTCCTCGAACAGAAACATTGGCCGAGCTGAGCCCATGGTGGCAGAGAAAATCCTCTTCCATCAAGACAGCGGTATCAAAGCACCTTCCCCATATAACCCTCTGATATTATAAATCATTCAAATAAAAAAATAATCGAATTCTAAATTAATGAACACTAGGAAAAAACTATGCATTAATCTCAAAAAACTTTGTTTCCTTCCTTCAGCACATGCTAGCATCCCAAACTTTCATAAAAGCCGCAACAATCTCTTTTCCTTTAATTTGTATCTCCACACTGTAAATTATTAAAAATAAAAACAAACATAAAACAAATATAAATAGATTACAATGAAAAGTAAAAGCAAACATATTTATCAGTAAAAGAACATGAACTACGAATGACGAAACTATCATTAAGCGATTGGAATTATCAAATGAACTACGAATTACGAAATTATCACTAAGCGATTGGAATTATCAAGTTGTGATCCATTTTAATTAAGGAATGCGAAAATAGCTTCTTTTTGGATACTAGATTTAACAATCATGACTTTGTTAATCAATTATTTAATGAGTGATAAAGTTTGTATACCTCCAGTAATAGCCATCAAGGTTCCTCCAGTTAGTGTAGCAACACCGATGATACCTCCACGTTTCCATGCACTTAGCCCACAAGCTTTCTGGTGATCACGTTTATAATTCGGATACCTCCTCTTTCAGAGCAAACAAGAATTTTAATTTCTAAGCAAGAAGCACCACATGCATATTTAAAACTGGAGGGAATAAAGAATTGCAAGACAAAAAATGAAAGTGAGCTGGCATAAGATATAAATCACAAGAAAAAAGAAACTTCAACCTACCTTTTGATATAACCACCAACGAACTTCAATTCTATTAATTGTCCAGGTTTATTGAATGCAACATACATTCTAATTCCTTGAACCTTTTGTCTACCAAGCTTATCCAATTGTATACGACCTCTAGAAGTTCTTGTGGTTTCGGTCTGTAGAATCCAACACAGTGTTACCATCCTAACTCTCTCCAGTGGCAGCAGATGCAATTTTTTCTTTACCCTTCCTAATTTTTGCATGTTGTCCTAATCTCTTCTTGTTTGCAACTATGTCACAACCATCAAAACCTGTTTTAAGCTTTGTAGAGGATGTCATAGAGTGCACAACTTCTGTTGACCAACAAAAATTGAAGTTAACAAATGATATATACAACAAATAAAAAATAAATTAAACAAAAAAATGCATAAACTCACAACATGATTAAAAAGAATTATAAGATATCAATATTGCCTACAAAATAAGATTCAAAATCAAGATAACATATCAATATTACATGCCCCTAGCGCCACCGATGCATATCGTACTCTAGAATCTTGATGATATCATATAATTGTGCAATTGTTTGTAAATACTTAAAAAAAATGATAACGAGATTTTATTTAAGCAATTGCAAATGCTACCTAAATACCATATAATCTTATAACAGCTTATTGTGTCGCAAAATTCTTCGACTAAAACTTGAAAAATGTCAATTTAGAATTTTCATATATAAAATTAAAAAAAAAAGATAATTCAAGAGCTTTTTTAAATTATGAACATGATTATATATATGTATTTCAAAGTTCATGTACGTACTGTGAAGGGAATTGAAGTGTGCATAACTAATATATAGAAATTGAACTCATTTTATTTTCAATCATACAAATATTTATATTTAGCTATGCAGTTTTTCTAGGAATATTATTCGAACCAACATGCATTATCAAGTTTTTAAAAGTTAATTAACAAGAAGAAGCGCTAATTCTGCTAAGAAGAGTTGATTCAAAATCAAACAAGTGGGTTAATTCACAAACTCAATTAATGGTATATATGGAGTTCCGATATCCATGACTTCATCTAGTTATATATGACAATTAAGCAATTGAATCTTTAAAATCTATTTCTGAATCCAAAATTGAGACATCGTAAAAGAACAACAAGATACTCAACTGTCATTCACAACTCTGGGATCCACGAGATCGAGCACGCAAAGGAAATTAGGAGCAGCTCTGTTCACTACAAGTTAGGACAGAACAATGCGAAAACCATCAAGAGAGGCACCTACCCCAAAGTTAACCAAACCAGGACCTCTTGCATTCGGCACCAGTCCTTCCACACTATCATTTTCAGTAGGATCGGACCTGCAAGGATAGATTCTCACAACAACATGTCATATATAAATTTATAACAAGGATAAGAATTAAAAATAAGGCAAGAGCAGACATTCACAAACCACAAGAAGTTCATCAGAACAATAGAACCTGCTTCCATTGTGATTGACCGCTGAATATTCTTGATCTGTTCCATATGATTTATTGATCTCCCAATACCTCCATGCATTCAAATAATTTTTTTCAATCAATGCAGCCAGAGGAATATTATTAAACAGTCGTTTTATATGATGCCAGGCCCATATTCCATCTCGCTCACCCTATACGTGAAACAACCATAAGATCCACATTTTGTTCCATATGAAAGCTCATATTTGCTTAACAGCATAACTTTATTTTTCTTGTAATTAGCATGCATTCGAGTACCTCCCAAGTAAAAACTTAGTCAACTCCCACTTATTTCCATAAATTTGATGCGCATGAATCAAAGCCAATTCTTCATCTTGTGTCCAAGCTTCTCTATTAATGTTAGGATTAAGATGATTATGCCATCTGCAAAAACGAACATTATAAGGTAGTGTTTGGGATTTGCTTGTATGAAACACTTTTCAGCTTTTTTTTCACAATTTTCAAAATTTGTGATGGAATAGCTGAAAAGTGTTGTTGGAAAACGGTGATCAGATCAATCAGAATTAATACCCGGTGCAGCGGAAGTTTTAAAATTTTATATGGAACGATTCCATATCATGGGTATCAAAACTTTACGATTAAATTGTGCGTGTAAAAATTAAATAACAATTAAATTTTTACCTTGAAATCTCGAAACGAGATTATGGACACCAACAGATTACTCTGCTCTTTTTGTATATCCCAGGAACTGATGGACGAACAATTCTTCAATCAGGTCCACGAACACAAGTTTAATCCCTCTGATAGATTGCACTAGAAAATCTATCAGAAGTTTCTACGAAGAGAATTAACGAATTTGATCCGTTAAACCAGACTGCAAATTCGAAATTCACAGACTGGATTTCAGAGAGAAAACACAGAGAGGGGGCGGCCACTATAGGTCTCAAAAACCCTAGTGTTCGAAATTATGAGCCTCTGTTATGTAATTTTTGTACTGCAATAACTTATTTATAATGTGGGCTGCTAACAGCTTAGGGCCCATTAGTCATAAGTTCAAGCCTGACAAGCAAAGCCCGCATATTCAGAAATTAATATAAAATTCATCGTGACTCAGATTGATAAACCAATTTCACCAATGTGCACAGAAACCATTTCTGTATCTTTTAAAGTCAAGATAAATTTTCTGAATCCGAATTCAGTGATTTCCAAAAATGCCCATCCCTATGTCATTTTAGGAAATCTTACTCTTCTACTCTGATATAAGAAGTCCCACTTCTTTATTCACTAAATTTAACTCTTTAAATTTAATTATCTCAACGGGGATTAAAAATCCATTACTTGTGTGACCCTCAATGGTTCTGGGATACAGCTAGCCGTGGGCTCACAACTCCTTGTGACTCGGAACAACAATTTCCGACTTGCCCATCGATTCATGATAAGAGCGCCTAGCAACATCGCCCCATGATTCCCTAGGTATCACTGATAGTGCCTGCAAGAACCAATAGATTTTGGTTAGCGTACAGTACGGTCCCTTCATCCATATATCCCGATCGAATCAACAACCATTGGTAAATCGAGAGTCGTTCGAGATTTGATAACTATGCAATGCATCTTGAAGATCAAATAGTGACATCGCATGTGCTACTAAGAAACCATTTCTTAAAACACATCATGTACTCTGGCCAGAGATTCATCACACTAATATCTCCTCAGATTGCATAGGATATCCATACTAGCAAGTATGTGGTGAATCCTTGACAACAAAGCATCGACTCCTATATGTGTCGTAACTGTACCCAATCCCGACACCTGATGACCCCAATAGAGTCGGTAAACGAGTCAAAGTACAGTACTAGCATATAGAGTCTCAATGATGTTTCAAGTAGTAAGGACTAATGGTGTACAACCAAAACCGCGGACTTCATCCACTCGATAAGTGATAACCACTTGGAAAGTCCGGATAGGGTAGTTCAATCATTCATCGTATGAATATCCATTTGCATGCTTTGAACATCTCTATGTTCCATACCAATGAAACGTGGTACTCGGCATCGCAAATGCTAGTCTCAATCTCGAGCGATCCTTATCCTTATTAACGGACGGCTCAATCGACTAGGAACTGTTTAAAATATACAGTGACTATAAGATGTGTTTCATGATAGCCATCCCCATGTGCTACCACATCTTACATACACTATAGTATATTCAAGGTCTTCATCTAAACATCTTATAGTATGTCACAACATAATAATATGATAAAAGATAAAGTAAACGCCATTATAAAAGTGTAAATTATATTAAACAAAAGATTGTTTATACATAGAGTCATAAAAGCCCTTAGCCACAAGTTGGCTCACCGGGCACCCACTCTTTCAATCTCCCACTTGCCCTAAAGCCAACTAGTCATACTACGCAGTCCCATTGCTTCGCGATGTTTGTCAAATAATGGTCCTGGCAAGGGCTTAGTAAGTGGATCAGCGATATTGTCTGCAGAGGCCACTCTCTCGACAGTGATGTCTCCTCTTTCCACGATCTCCCGGATGATGTGGTATTTCCTCAGTACGTGTTTGGATCTTTGATGAGACCTTGGTTCCTTTGCCTGAGCAATGGCACCCATGTTGTCACAGTACACCGGGACTGGACCAACAACTTCAGGAATAACGCCCAACTCTTGGACGAAATTCCTCATCCAAACAGCCTCTTTAGCAGCAGCTGATGCCGCAATGTATTCTGCCTCAGTGGTGGAATCCGCTGTGGTGTCCTGCTTGGAACTCTTCCAAGAGACAGCACCGCCATTGAGCATGAACACAAATCCAGAGGTTGACTTCGAGTCATCCACGTCACTTTGGAAGCTAGAGTCGGTATAGTCTTCCAATTTCAGTTCTCTTCCTCCATATACCATGAACATATTCTTAGTCCTTCGTAAGTACTTAAGAATGTCCTTCACGGCTTTCCAATGCATTTGACCGGGATTGGCTTGATATCTGCTCGTGACACTCAGAGCAAATGCACATCCGGTCTGGTAGATATCATCCCATACATGATACTACCTATGGCTGACGCATATGGTACATGTGTCATTTTCTCTATCTCTTCATCAGTCTTGGGACACATGGACTTGGATAGAGAAACTCCATGACACATAGGTAGATGTCCTCTCTTGGACCCATCCATTGAAAACCTTTTCAATATGTTTTCGATGTAAGTTGATTGAGTGAGTCCTATCATTCTTTTAGATCTATCTCTATAGATCTGAATTCCTAGAATATAGGATGCCTCACCTAAATCCTTCATCGAGAATCTACCTGATAACCATATCTTTGTTGACTGCAACATCCCTATGTCATTCCCAATGAGTAGGATGTCATCAACATAAAGTACTAAGAATGTCACAGCATCCTTAACTACTTTCTTGTACACGCACGGTTCCTCCGGGTTCTTGATGAAACCAAAATCCTTTATTGTTTCATCAAATTTCTGGTTCCAACTTCTTGATGCTTGTTTGAGACCATAGATCGATCTCTGAAGCTTGCATACCTTATGCTCGCTTCCCATGGATGTGTATCCCTCAGGCTGCGTCATATAGATCTCTTCCTTAATGTTTCCATTAAGAAATGCAGTCTTCACATCCATTTGCCATATCTCATAGTCATACCAAGCAGCTATGGCAATAAGGATTCTTATGGACTTGAACATTGCAACTGGTGAAAAGGTTTCATCATAGTCAACTCCTTGTCTTTGAGTATAATCTTTCGCCACCAATCGTGCCTTGTAGGTCAATACCTTACCATCAGGCCCAAGCTTTCTCTTGTAGATCCATTTACACCCTATTGGAACAATTCCATCGGGAGGATCTACTAAAGACTAAACTTGGTTTATATGCATCGAATCTATTTCCGACTGCATAACTTCAAGCCATAAATTTGAATCCGCATCAGAAATTGCTTCCTTGAAGTTTCTTGGATCACATCCAACGTCGGGTTCATCTTGATCCCCTTCAAGAAGAAGACCATATCGAATAGGAGGTCTAGAAGTCCTCTCGGATCTTCTAGGTATAGGCGTGTCCTCTGAAGATTCTTGAGGTATGGGATCATTATTTTGTATTTCGGGTTCTTCTCGAATTTCTTCGAGTTCCATCATTTCGCCTTTCTTATCCAATAAGAACTCCTTCTCCAAGAAGGTGGCATTCCTTGAAACAAACACTTTTGTTTCAGTAGGATGATAGAAATAATATCCGATTGAATTCTTAGGATACCCTACAAAATAACATAAGGTGGATCGACTATCCAACTTATCTCCCACTGTCTGCTTCACGTAAGCAGGACATCCCCAAATCCTCAAGTACGAATACTTAGGAGCTTTGCCATTCCATAACTCGTATGGTGTTTTATCCACTGCTTTGGTGTGGACGTTGTTCAACAACAATACCGCCGTTTCAAGCGCGTAGCCCCAAAACGAAGGTGGAAGCTCAGTGAAGCTCATCATGGATCGAACCATGTCCAACAAAGTTCGATTACGACGCTCCGATACACCATTCAGCTGAGGTGTCATAGGAGGAGTCTACTGAGAGAGAATCCCATTCTCTTTCAGATAGTCCAAAAACTCGGTACTTAAGTATTCTCCACCTCGATCCGATCGAAGTGCTTTAATACTTTTACCTAGCTTGTTTTCTACTTCAGCCTTGAATTCTTTGAACTTTTCAAATGCTTCAGACTTATATTTCATTAAATATAAATACTCATACCTTGAATAATCATCAGTAAAGGTAATGAAGTAGGTGTGGCCAAATTGAGTACCAATTCTAAATGGACCACAAACATCTGTATGGATCAAATCCAACAGATTTTGACTACGCTCGGGTTTCCCCTTGAATGGAGATTTAGTCAATTTTCCTTTCAGGCAGGATTCACAAGTAGGTAGAGAGTTAATATCAGACATATCAAACATGCCCTCTCCCACTAGCTTGTTCATCCTCCTTGAGGAAATATGACCTAGCCTAGCATGCCAAAGGTTTGCCGGGTTTTGACTATCGATTGTCCTTTTGTTCGTTGTTACCGGTTTATCAACATAATTTATTGGAACGTTTTTTTAATTTTAAGTTATATAGATCGTTTTCAAGTTGTCCATTTCCAATCAAACATTCATTCTTGTAAATATTGCAAATCTCATTCACAAAATTGCAAAAAAAACCATCTCTATCAAGCATAGAAACAGAAATAATGTTTTTAATCAAGTCTGGAACAAATAAAACATCTCTCAAAAGTAACTTAAAATCGTTCTGCAAAATTAAATAAACGTCTCCCACAGCTTTGGCTTCAACTCTAGAACCATTTCCGAGCCTCAGCTGGGTCTCACCCATTCTAAGCTTGCGACTTCTTGCCATCACCTGCAAATCATTGCAAATGTGAGATCCACATCCGGTATCCAATACCCAAGAAGTTGTATTAAGTGAAACATTTATTTCAATATAAAACATACCCTTCGCAGTTCGCAACTGCTCTAGATATTCCTTGCAGTTACGTTTCCAATGACCGGGTTTCTTGCAGTGATGGCAAACATCCTTGGACTTTTCCATGTTTGAAGCCTTTGTCTTGTTCTTCTTCTCGGGTCCGGTTTTCTTGGATGGGGCAGAACGTTTCTTACCCTTTGTACTTGGCCCCTTCTTAGCATAAGAAGAGGAGCCTACCAAGAGAACTGGTTTATCCTTCTTTAAAGTGGCTTCATATGTTACAAGCATATTGACCATCTCTTCAAGGGAGGCCTCTATCTTGTTCATATTGAAATTCACCACAAAACCGTCAAACGATGAAGGAAGAGAGAGAAGTAATAAGTCCACATTGAGTTCATGCTCCAATACCAAATCAAGCGTTACCAACTTCTGAATAAGCCAAATCACGCGTACCCCATGATCACGGACCGAAGTCCCTTCACGCATGCGACACGTCATTAACTCTTTTACAGTAGCGAACCTTTCAGCTCTCGATTGAGCCCCAAAAAGTTCCTTGAGTTGTACGTGAATGTCAGCAGCATTCACGATATCCTCAAATCGCCTCTGGAGTTCATCAGACATCGAAGCTTGCATATAGCATTTGGCCTTGATATCATGGTCCCACCATATATCAAGTTTGGCCAACTCTTCCGGAATTATATCAGCTGGTGCTTCCTTCGGAGGAGATTTTTCTAACACGTAGAGCATCTTCTCCGAGGTCAAGACAATCTTCAACTTACGGAACCATTCCGTATAGTTTGCGCCAGTCAGTTTATTTTGTTCGAGAATAGAGAATAGTGGATTGCGCGAATTCATCTTAATGAAATACTGAAAAGAAACAGACAATAATCAGTGATTGTTTAATTAATTTACTAAGACATAAAATAGGCGAAATTTATTTTATGAATCTCACTCCCACTATTTTAACGATTTCACTACCCTCTAGTGAAAACGGGAAACTGTTTTCCTTAGTGGGAACATGGAGTCCAATTGACAAACTATGGTCCCGAATAATATCAGTCAACCATAATTTTCAAAAGGTAGAGCCCAATTGCTTCCAAAGCAACCTCCACGTTTTTACCTCATGTCCAATAAGGGCCCAATAATATGACGCCGTTTATTGTGACACGTCAAGATGACCCATCAATATTAAGTTGTGATGGACGGTCGCCATGTGGATCCCCAATAATATGAGCAAATCCCATGGGAGTTCCACCCAACTTACAACATGTTTCGATCCAATGTACAACTTTTCGACGAACGGGCCCCCCCAATAATATGAGCCGGACCGTATCCGCGGGTAGCATCTCATACATTGATCGTTGATGGAAGGTAGGAACATTTAAATAATATTTAAATTTCCTTTATTTATCTTGATATCAATTTTAAATCATATTTAAAATGAGGGATTTTAATTTTGAAAATTTGTCTCATCATTTAAAATTTGTATGCTTGCGGGATTCATACAATTTAGTCTAAACATGCATACAACGATAATATCATATATTATATTTTAGGATGATCGATTCCATTACTAATCGACCCGTGGTTGCCAATCACGAGTCTAAGTCCAATCCTAGGTGATATGCAAGTATGCAATGCAATCCTATTACATTGTGCTTCCAATTTACATTTCTTCAGTCTTTATTGTCTGCTGGGCCCACCTCCGTCTTCAAATCTTCATCTCCCACTAAGTCTAATGTATTTACAATAAATAACTATGACAAGTAGGGATACATTTTATTTCTAGTCTTTGACCTCAATTCGAATTTTGAGGGGGGGACTTGTGATATCCCAGGAGGAAATTAGCTCAGCTCATCGATGATCCTAAGCTCGGAATTTTCTTGTTATTCAACCAGGAGCTTGGCCAAGCTCCCCCACCATATTTTGCAGTTCAGGTCGGGATCTCGGCCAAGCTCCCCCACCATATTTGACAGGTCAGGTCGGGAGCTTGGCCAAGGGAGCTCGGGATCTCGGCCAAGCTCCCCTACCATATTTGACAGGTCAGGTCGGGAGCTCGGCCAAGGGAGCTCGAGATCTCGGCCAAGCTCCCCAACCATATTTGACAGGTCAAGTCGGGAGCTCGGCCTAGCTCCCCCACCATATTTGGCATGTCAGGTCAGGTCGGGAGCTCGGCCAAGGGAGCTCGGGAGCTCTGTCAACATCCCCCACCATATTTGGCAGGTCAGGTCAAGAGCTCGGCCAAGGGAGCTCGGGAGCTCGGCCCAGCTCCCTCGCAATATTTCCCAGGTCGGGAACTTGATAGCTCAGCTTAGGATCATGGGATCTCAGCTCTGGGATTGGACCAAGTTTTCTCCCTGACACGTTCAGGGCATC
This sequence comes from Henckelia pumila, assembly GCF_033568475.1. Classification (NCBI taxonomy): domain Eukaryota; kingdom Viridiplantae; phylum Streptophyta; class Magnoliopsida; order Lamiales; family Gesneriaceae; genus Henckelia; species Henckelia pumila. Next base: position 145,243,488 of record NC_133120.1, read on the forward strand.
AATTGTGAGATCAATGCAATAATGCAGAGGCTTGGGAAGCTCGGCATGGCTCTCCCATTATTTTAGCAGAAGGTTAACTGGGAAAGTTAGTACAACAAATTTAGTAGGCTAACTAAGATGTTAGGATCAATTACTGGTGTTCAGCTTGGACCAAGTGTGTCAATGTTTCCTTATTTAGATAAGATTCGGGTGAGATCTCAGCCAAAATATACAGGAATGTGATCCCGGGAATCTTAGGTTTTTTATAAGGAAGGTAGGAGCAAGATTCGGAGCCCTCTCCTATAAATACAAGGTTCACTTTCATTATTGAGGATTCCATATTTTGCTTTCGATACGCATACTTCACTCACTATATTTTGTTATCCTAGCATCTGACTTGAGCGTCGGATGGGATACGCCGGAACACCTTCCGGCCTCCCTTAACACTCTTCTTAGTGGTTTCAGGTCAGCAGCAACTCATTATCCATGGGAGGAGTTTTGTTAGCTCGGCTAGTCAGCTCATCCAAGGAGATCACTTTATTGAGGTATATCTGATATTATCCTAATAGAATATTTAACAATTCATGATTTGTCATATCAGCATTATAATATTAATTATGCATATGTGTACACCCTCAGATAAATGATTTGGGTACTACCCAAATCTTGAGTATGCATTTCACTGAAAAAAACAAATACATATAAGGGTGGTTGTGCTGATGAACTAAAAATGAGTGTGTGTGTACAAGTTTCGATAATACGAGAGTTAATAAATCATTTTTTGAGGGAAATTTTTTTTTTATAAATCTCGAAATTCCACTGAAACAGCATAACATATGCACCCTCTAATGTATGTCTTTTTTTTTTTTGAAAAGTCTAATGTGTGTCTTATTAAATATATATATATAGTTTTTTTTTTCTTATGTCTTTTTTTGAATATATATATTTAAAAAAAATATTATTTCATTAAATTTAAAATATGAATTTTAAATAAAAAAAACTAATGATTTTCGTAATTAATTAGTAGATTAATAAAATATAGACCATTTCAAGTATTTGGAAAAAAATTATTTCATTAATTTAAAATGTTAAATGTAATCCAAAATTTAACGATGTCACAAACACTTGAAAGATATTAATGGAAAAAATTTTAGGGCTAATAGGATATTTCACTTTTATGAAAATTAGAGATATTAATTTGAGTTACGCCCTCAACCAATCCATACCGTCGTAAGAAAAAAAGAGCTAGAGTTTTGATTTTATTGTAAGGTCCAAAATTTCATTAGTTCAATCACGAAAGTTTTAAATGATTTATATAATTTTATGCATTTTATTCATGGAATTTAATTGTTATGTTTAAATTTATATGATGGTATGATATGTCTGATATTTAATGTGTTGCAAGTTTTTTTTTAATGTTTTCAGTTTGAAATTTAATTCTAGACTGAAGGAACAAGACTAGCCTTCGAACAAGTTAAGAAAATTTTTTATGTTTAAATTAAAGTTTAAAGTTAATGCAGAGTTATTTTATTAGTTGTGTGCATTAAATTTTAAAAGCTAGTATTTGAAACTAACGAGCCAACTTTTAAGACCATTATTCACAAACTATGCCGGCATCAAAATATTTCTCTCATTATTTCACTCTTAGACGCCGCATCCTTCCCCTTTCCCATTCTCACGTTCAAACACTTCACCCAAGGCTAGGCAAGATTCTTCTCCGTTCGAGGCTAGATCGTTCCCAAGGTGCAGAATAAATCTAAACGCCAGTATTCAAGCAAGTTTTTTTTAACGTTTTGAAACCATCATTCAAGAGCATAGGTATTTTTCCTATGAACCCTAATGTATATATGTTGTATGATTCATGATTTATGATATTTTTAAGAGCATGATGTAAGATCGTGATGTGTGATTCGTTTCTGACGTTTTTGGATGCAAAAGTTTAAGGATGTTTATGATTTCGATCTGAAGATTTCGAATTTTGGTGTATGTATGGGGTATGTGAAAGTTTTGATTCAAACTTTTCAAAAGTTGAGTTGTGTGATGGATTCTTTTCATGATTTTGAAGTTTTTATGGTGGATAATCGTCCTTTTCAAAGTGTGGGTGAGTATTTTTTCAAAAATGGTTTGAAATAAGTCGGAATGATCACGTTTTTTGTCCAGTTTACGTAGCGTCAGACTGCCTGGAAAATCCAAGCAGCACGCGTCGCGCCTAGGTGGGAACTTATTTCGCCAAGGCGCGAGGTGTGGCACCCAGGCAGAAAAAGTTTCCCCCAGACGGGAAAAGTTGTCCATTTTCTTTTGTTTTCGCATCTGAAGTCTAAAATTTACATTTATGATCTTTTAAGATATTTTAAGTGTTTTTATGATGTTCAATCGGAAAAAAAATTCAAATTTGAATGTTCGAAATGGGCGGAATGACTCACGTGGATCGATGTAGTTATGAAATGCATATGTATGTTACCTTTTCTCATGAACCTATGTTTCATTGAAAACCATGAAATTTTATGAAGTATGATTTGCATGAAGTTATTACGAAAGTTTAAGATCATGAAATGACGAGGTTATGAGAAGTTATGATGAGATGATGCATGAAAATATTTGATGTTGTACGTGTATTTGTGGTGGCAATATGGAACTGGTACTCCGGGATGAGCTCCGGAAAGACCTTTCCAAATATGTGTTCACGAGACGAAAATCACGAGAATGAGAGGATTGGCACCTTGGGATGAGCTTCAGGGATGACCGCACCCTGGGATGAGCTCCGGGGATGACCTTTCCAAATTATGTACTCATAACGACGGTTGTCACAACTACATTTATTTCATCACCTTAAATGTCAAATTTTTACCATATGTTCATGTTATTCTTTTATTTCAAGTTTCAAGTTTATACACGATTTTTGTATACATATTCTTGTGGAGTCTTTCGACTTACTATACTTGAATGGTGTAGTAATGACGCCTTTGATGATTATATTGATGAGTATGGAGTCGGACATGAAAAGAAGCAGACGGTTAGATCGGCGAGAGATGCATGAAAGCTATGTTTCAAGAACAGTTTGATTGTGCACATTGATAAGTGTATTTTGTGCACTTAATTTGTATTTGCGTTTATTGTTAATTGTTGTGTTTCGAGCGGAATTATGTGGTATTTGTGTTGTTTTTGTGGTGTGCAGTGAAAGAAGGAAAAGATGACTTTTGCGTTGATGTGAAGGAAAAGAGCATGGAAAAGAGTCTAAAAAGCAAGATGAGATAAAAAAGGAAGAGCAGAAAAGGTTGAAATTCAAAACAGTAGGGCGGCCGCGTAGCCTTAGTAGTGCACCTGCGCTGTTGTGAATCAGGAAAATAAAATAAAATTCGAAGGTCAAGTGCGCCCGTGCTACCTTGCCTGCGCGCCCGCTCTACTTGGAATTGCTGAAGAAAAGAAATACGTAGCTGAAGTGCGCCCGCTCTACAGGTGTTGCGCGCCCACGCAACGGGATTTCAGATGTGAGGAATTTTAATATTCAAGGAAACTCGGGTATTTTCGTGGGCTTTTTATTGGACGATTTGGAGGCCATATTGATGGGCATGTTTGTGTTGCATATTTTAATATCATTGTGTTGTTATTTTGCATGCATTTATGTGTTTTAATTAAGCATTGTGTTCATATTTCATACATCGTGTCTACATTACACGCTCCCGTGTTTATTGTATAGGACGTAGTGTTTTGTCGAGGAAAAGATGGAAAAGCTATTGCGCGAGAATGAATTACGGAGCAGCAATGATCAGAAAATCATATTTAATTTTATAGAAGCTCAAATCCGATCTTCACCGTCCAGAATAAAGTTCAAGATGTTTTAAAGCAGCTGTCCAAATTTCAGCTCAATCCGACAACTAGATCTCCAGATATGAATTTTACAAAATCGCTGCTCGCTGGGAGAAAAGTTGCTCGCTCGATCCGCAACATCTTGCGGATCGAGCGGCCAAAAAAATATGAAAACAGTAGGTTCGGAAAAGTTGCTCGCTCGATCCGCAACATCTTGCCGATCGAGAGAGAGGTGCTGTTCGGGAAAAAATCTGTAATTTAGGAATTTTTATTATTAAGGACTCTAGCCTTAATTAAAAGATATATCTCGAATTTTAGAGTCAGATATTGATTGGGAAGACTTAAGGAGACGCAGAAGAGGAGGCTCAAGAACCATCTTGGCGGCTAGGTTTTATCTTTCTTGTTCTTAGATTTTAATTCTTCTTGTTTTTATTCTTGGTTGAGGAAGACGAACCCTTGAATTTATTTATCTTGTGAGATTCAGATTTTCATTGTTTGATTTTTATCGAGTATCAAGAGTTGTTCTGATTTATTTCATGCTTGTGTGTTTGATTATTAGATTAATCACCTGATAATTCTTTCGTACAATCTACCGCTAAATTAGAATTCAAATCCGTAATTGTTTGAATCATCTGATTTGTGAAGCAACTATGATTAATATTTTCTGCTGTTGAATTTGTTAAATCGTAGGAATAATAATTGACTAGGCTAAATTCATCCGCTTGTGTATGGGTTGTCTAGCTTTATCAGTTTTACTAGTTTGAATGCTACCGTGGATTTAAATCTGATCGCTGGTATTGGGTTAGTTTATGGGGTAAGGGTTAACTTAGACTGCTGTTGTCTAGTTAATTAAAATTAAGGTGAAACAGGAATTAAATTTCCAATGATGAATATTCGATGTGAATTAATTATTTTTAGAGAATCGATGATCGAGTGAATGATTTCAAGGGTATAGTCAACCGATACCAAGTCTCGTTATTTTATTGATCTTTCTTATTTTAATTCTTGCTTAGTAATTTTTTAAATCCAAAAAATTCCCTTTTATTTATTTCCTTTTATTTTAAAGAACACTTTTAAATTTCACTTTCCTCGTGGGAACGATCCCTACTTTCGCTACTACATGTTTATTTAGTTAATCTGAGTTGGGTTAATTTGGGCGCGACACGACTAAGCGCTACCAAATTTTGGCGCCGTTGCCGGGGAAAAGCGTTTAATTTATTTGTGTTTTTGTTTTTGTTTCTTTGTTTTTTATTATTATTCCTCCTAGTGCTACTCTGGTTTGTTTGTGCATGCAGGTGAATCTTCGGAATTAGAAGAATTTCCATACGACCCAGAGATAGAAAGAATTTTGCATAGGCGAAGGAGGATTCTTGCGGTGTAATACTTTGAGATGTCAAATCTACAAGTATTCACAAGTTTTACCCAGCAACACGGAGAGCCTTTCTACGCAGCATGGAAGAGATTCAATGATTTAGCAACCCTCTTCCGGTATCATGATTTTTCTAAATATTCTCTCCTTACATATTTTTTTGATGGTTTGGATGCAGTGACAAGAAGATGGGTAATTGATGGAGCTTTCACAGCCCGTGTTTCAATATTTTTCCGAGATGATGATACCATGAGACACCTGTTAGATGATATGGCAGAGTTTGACTATTACTGGTATTCACAATCTCAATACCCAGATTTTACAGACCAACCATTCGAGCTTCAAAAGGAGGAGGGAAGTTCTTCGCAGGTTATCTTACATCCGCTAGAGGATATCATGAGAAAGATTATGGCATCGACTGTGGAAACTATAGAAGATCTGAAAAAGTCTAGATGCGAACTTGCGGAGCACATGGAGAATATCAAGAGATCACTCGTCCATGAATATCAAGAACAAGAGGTGAAGCTAGATACTCAAGTAGTGACCAACCCAATTTGGCTCGATGATGATGATTCAGAGAACCAGGACTGGGAGTGCGAATCAATTCCTGCTGAAGATTTAGAGGTGCTTGAGTCTTCTCTTATTATTGAACCTCAGCCGAAAGATGTACTGGAAGAAACATCATATGATGGAGTACCAGTTTTGAAATATTTTGGTTTACAAGAGCCTACAGAGATATTCTCTTCCCATGTTTTCCAGCTTCAGAGTGTTGTTGAGGTGACGAGCTTAATCTGTTTACATCTAGCCAAGCTTGAGAGCATATGGAACCAAGACCCATTTGTGGTGTCATATGACACTTACTTTGGGCGTCAGCCGCTCTTTGAGCAGTGCTTCTGAGAGTCAAGCCGATGACTAAAAATCAAGCGCTGGCTGGGAGGCAACCCAGTGTATTTTCCCTTTATTTCATCTTTGTTTGTTTTGTTTTGTTTTGTTTTATTTTCCTTGTTTTTCAGAACCTAGCCACCCCATCTGCAGACCAATTTTCAATATGAGTCTCCCATTATTCAGCCTAAGGCCAAAGAGGACGACAACGCCAGCACTTGAACCAGTGGAGTTTTATTTTAATTTTGCATCTTGTTATCATATTGTTACTTGTGTTTGTGTCGTTAGTACTAGAGCATTGAGGGCAATGCTTTGGTTAAGTGTGGGGGGGGAGTTCATTCGATGGTTTGTCATTTTGTTTGCATTCGTTTGTTGAGTATATGCATATAGTTCGTTCCGTATCATTTGTTAGTTTGTTAGTGTTTGTCGTGTTACATGAGTAGGATGATGATTGTTAGCCTATGATGAGATAGTTGAAAAATGATGATTTTTGAAAAAAATTTAACTCTTGATCAGATTTGAGAAACCGTAGGTTGTTTGTTGAATATTCTTAAGCACACATGTTTAACCAGTGAAGTGTAGCGATGTATTAGATATTGTAGATGTCTGTTGGACCATTGCACGACAATAGGTGTTTGTAGAACTTGATAGTGTTTGAATCTTGATGATTTCTTTGATATGGCATAAACGATCTTGGGCGCACCTAGAAAAAAAAAATTTACAACTCCATCCGGGCCTGAAAAGGATTGAAATCCTAATCCTAAAAGATCAAATTCAAGGCTAAGTATGCGGATAAAATGAGGTTGATGCTCCATCCGGGCTATAGACGAGGGGATTGAAATTATAATCCTGTCTTAGTTATAGCTAAGTATGCGGGTAATTATTGGGGCTAAAGCAATACCGGGTGCAAAATCCGGATGTGCGTAATTATTCTCAAGGCAATTGTGTTGTGTTGAAGGATTGTTGGGAGGAGAGTTCTTGATGGTGAGGCTTGCATTGAATTGTTATAGGTCGGCGAACAGTCATGAAACTTTGTTCTTTTGAAGTTGCATGTAACTGGGGTAACATGGCACACACACGTTCGCATTCGACTGAAGGTGTATCATTGATGATTGAGAGTCTCTATGAACTTATTTTTAAATGAAAGTGGTTTTCTCTGAGGCTATGATATGAGTGATTCGTCCTTGCTTATGTGTTTGTTGTTGTTTCATTTTGTTTTTGCATGACTTGCTCGAGGGCGAGCAAGGATTAAGTGTGGGGGTATTTGATGGGCATGTTTGTGTTGCATATTTTAATATCATTGTGTTGTTATTTTGCATGCATTTATGTGTTTTAATTAAGCATTGTGTTCATATTTCATACATCGTGTCTACATTACACGCTCCCGTGTTTATTGTATAGGACGTAGCGTTTTGTCGAGGAAAAGATGAAAAAGCTAATGCGCGAGAATGAATTACGGAGCAGCAATGATCAGAAATCATATTTAATTTTATAGAAGTCCAAATCCGATCTTCACCGTCCAGAATAAAGTTCAAGATGTTTTAAAGCAGCTGTCTAAATTTCAGATCAATCCGACGGCTATATCTCTGGATATGAATTTTACAAAATCACTGCTCGCTGGGAGAAAAGTTGCTCGCTCGATCCGCAACATCTTGCGGATCGAGCGGCCAAAAACTATGAAAACAGTAGGTTCGGAAAAGTTGCTCGCTCGATCCGCAACATCTTGCCGATTGAGCGAGAGGTGCTGTTCGGGAAAAAAATCTGTAATTTAGGAATTTTTATTATTAAGGACTCTAGCCTTAATTAAAAGATATATCTCGAATTTTAGAGTCAGATATTGATTGGGAAGACTTGAGGAGACGCAGAAGAGGAGGCTCAAGAACCATCTTGGCGGCTAGGTTTTATCTTTCTTGTTCTTAGATTTTAATTTTTCTTGTTTTTATTCTTGGTTGAGGAAGACGAACCCTTGAATTTATTTATCTTGTGAGATTCAGATTTTCATTGTTTGATTTTTATCGAGTATCAAGAGTTGTTCTGATTTATTTCATGCTTGTGTGTTTGATTATTAGATTGATCACCTGATAATTCTTTCGTACAATCTACCGCTAAATTAGAATTCAAATCCGTAATTGTTTGAATCAACTGATTTGTGAAGCAACTATGATTAATATTTTCTGCTGTTGAATTTGTTAAATCGTAGGAATAATAATTGACTAGGCTAAATTCATCCGCTTGTGTATGGGTTGTCTAGCTTTATCAGTTTTACTAATTTGAATGCTACCGTGGATTTAAATCTGATCGCTGGTATTGGGTTAGTTTATGGGGTAACTTAGACTGCTGTTGTCTAGTTAACTAAAATTAAGGTGAAACAGGAATTAAATTTCCAATGATGAATATTCGATGTGAATTAATTATTTTTAGAGAATCGATGATCGAGTGAATGATTTCAAGGGTATAGTCGACCGATACCAAGTCTCGTTATTTTATTGAACTTTCTTATTTTAATTCTTGCTTAGTAGTTTTTTAAATCCAAAAAATTCCCTTTTATTTATTTCATTTTATTTTAAAGAACACTTTTAAATTTCACTTTTCTCGTGGGAACGATCCCTACTCTCGCTACTACATGTTTATTTAGTTAATCTGAGTTGGGTTAATTTGGGCGCGACACGACTAAGCGCTACCACATATAAATCTGATCCTAGAAGGATGATCATCCGCTACACATCATCTAAACATATTTTGGAGAGCTTGAACGTGAATTTAAAGAAAAGAACATCATTCAACAAAGATGAAAGTCGATCGACTGGACACAGAAGACCGACTACGGATTTGTTTTCTTGCTTTGAATTCTATGTTTATTGAATTGATGTTGGGATTTATAAACTTGTTTTTTGTTTATTTAAATTTGATTATGAACTAACTTTTAGAGTCTAGAGGTAGGATGGAACCTGGTGTAGACACTTTCATGAAATTGTGATTTTATTGAATTTAGTTTCTTTAGATTAATTGTGTTTCTAGAATTAATGCATGTCTTTTCAATTACCTGATCAATAATTGAATTGTAATATTTATTTAAAATCTGGCACTTGACAGAGGAAACTTTGAATAGGACCAATAGAAATTACACTGTTAATTACTTATATAGCTCGAGAGAGTATATAATTTTAACGGAACTTAGAAAAGAACATTGGTTTTACATATATCACTACAAGTAGATTCTTAATAGGGATATTGGAATTAAATTGTAGTTGATATATTTTATTCGGCACTCGAGAGAGGGAATAATACACTTAAGTGTTCTTGGTTATTAATGGAAGGGAATTCATGAAAATAAATTATTTAGGATTGATTGTTGTTGAAACCAGGTGAAATCTATACCTCTAGACCATTTTTCCTCTGATTGATAAATCTCTGAATTTTTGTGTGCGAGCTATCAAATCCTCTGTTTATTTACATTTTCTGCAAACCTCTTGATTATTGATTTTCTATATAAAATTGGGACTATTTTAATTACAAAAACTGAATATTTTTATTTTACTCTCTGTGGGAACGATACTTGATTTTTTCACTATATTAAAACTTGACACTCGTACGCTTGCGAGTATTTTTCACAACACACATTTGTTTTTATTTTAGAGGAAGGAAAAACAAGTTTTACTTATGTTCAAGTGTTGGATTTTGGTGACATTCATGTTTAGAGTATTTTATTAAATTGTCGATGCACAATTAACTCTTTTAAATAATGATTTTTATTCCGAAACTTTTTCCCAAACTTTAAAGAAAGTATGTTCCGTAGCGATCTCGAGTTTTAGGACGTTATAGCTTGGTATCAGAGCGATTCGCTCTGGAAGAAAACGCACATATACTCGTCATGACTCGAATGCTTCGTCTTCAAGTCTGTAATTTTTAAGGCTTTGAATGATTGAATTGCATGATAGCATGTTAGACTTACGAATTAAGCATGTTAAATGTTACGTTTGATTATGTAAGAGTCGTTAATGAGTGTTGTGGAAGATGATGGACATCAGGATTATGGCTACCCGTAGAGAACATTTTGATCCGGAGATCGAGCACATTGCACGTTCTTTGAGAAGAGCAAGAAGAGAAGAAATTGATAGAATGGATAAAGAGAATGCAAATCAAGCTCCCCTGGTGCCAATCAGAGATCACTTCAGGCCAGTAATCCAGGCTCAATACTCTGGAATAGCTCGTGGAACTATCAATACTAATAATTTTGAGCTAAAGCCTGCATTGATCAACATGGTTCAACAGAACCATTTTACTGGGAGCGCCACTGCTGATCCTCACCTACACCTACGCACTTTCTTGGAGATAACCGATACGGTAAAAATTAATGGTATGTCTGAGGATATTATACGTTTACTCTTGTTTCCTTTTTCTCTCAGGGATCAAGCAAGGAGTTGGTTGCAGTCATTGCCTTTAGGGAGCATTACTACATGGGAGGATATGGTAGTGAAATTTCTTGCAAAATATGTTCCACCTGCTAAATCCCCCCAATTGAAGATTGAAATCAGCACTTTCTGGCAGATGGAGTCTGAACAGCTCTACGAGGCGTGGGAAAGGTACAAAGATTTATTTAGACGTTGTCCTAACCACAATTTTGCAGATTGGGAATAGATCGAGTGGTTTTACAACGGACTGAATGCGCCTACGAGGATGTCGGTGGATACTGCTGCTGGAGGTGACATTTTTGCTAAGGACCATGAACAGGCCTATGATATGTTGGATCAGATGACGATCAATAGTTTTCAATGGCCATCTGAGTGTATGGGAGTCAAGAAGCCAGTTTGAGTGTATGAAGTGGAACCTTTCACATCGATCACCGTCCAATTATCTGCACTGAATACACAAGTGGCTGCGTTGAATAAAGTGAGTGTTGCAGAACCAGCAGGTGTGCCGGGTGCTATGGAAGAGTCTCACTATCCTGAACAAGTCCAGTAAATCAATCAAAGAGGTTATGGAGGCTATCAAGGTAACCCTGTCCCTAATACTTACCATCCTAGCTTGCGTAATCATGAAAATTTTTCCTATGCTAACAATAAAAATGTGTTGAATCCTCCTTCGGGATACAATGCAAATAAGGGTGAAAATAAGCCATCTTTGGAGGATGTTGTTAGTAATTTTGTGCAGGAATCTAGCAAGAGGATGGCAAGGACTGAGACTCGCCTAGACAGCCTAGAGACGCACGTGACCAACATGGGTGTTGTTGTGAGACCTCGATTCTAAACCACTAATCTCGGATTAAACAACAAGTAAGCGAACAAGAATCCAAGAGTAAAACAATTCAAAGTTTTTTTTTTTTTTTTTTTTAAACGCCGCGCGCCCGCACGAGGAACCAAGCTCGCGCGTGCGCGGGCTTCAACAACCGAGACCAACCAAAGGCTCGCGCCCGCGCGAGGTACCAAGCTCGCGCGCGCGCGGGCAAACAATTCAGAGGCCCAACGGAGGCCTCGCGCGCGCGCGAGGAACTCCTCGCCCGCGCGCGGAAGGCCTGGGCAGAAAATGCTCAGGCTGCAGAAAAATAAAGAAAGGGTTCCGCGCTTGGTCCGACATGCCTTCAAATACATATGCAATAACAGGGTGTAGGGAAACATTCCATAACAAGTCATGCTTTCAGAAGGCCTAAAAACAACCAGAAGTCTAAAACGATACAACAACAACATACTTCGATTTTAGATTACAATTCGAATACAATCTAAGTTCGATTACAAAATTCGACTTCTAAAACAACAAGGCCTCACGTCTATCATCTCAACCACCTAGCCATGTTGCCTCTGACTCGGTCCTGCCCCACCTGTTGCCAAGTACACATACAAACAAAGACAACAGCCAGATAATCCGGTGAGAATAATATTCCCAGTAAAAAGAGACAACATGCAATAGCAGACAAGCATTCCAAACGAAATGCATCAACTTCCAAATAATCGATTAACAATCATGCAATTCCCCAAGCATATCTAAAACTCAATTCATATGAATAAATGCAATGCATGTCTTTAAAATCTGGGATTATCAAGTCGGATAATCAAAAGAGTTGCTGCTTTTGCTTTTGGGATCCCGAGGACGAGATCACGTAAACGACTCACCGACTCTCCCGATCGAGGTGGTGCTACGTATCTCCATCTTCTAGACTTTGGTGCGACTATAAGGAGTATGCTAGCACTAGGTGAAACGGCTACACCCAGGCCACTCACAATATAATCCCCAAAACGTCTATCATCAACAAGGGCCGTCCTGCCCGCTACTCAAATCAAGGATTCATGGCTCAAGATGAATGCAATGCAACATAACTCAATCAACTAAATTCAAGTAAAAGCAAATAACATGCAAGTATGTGATTCTTCGGAACACTCGAATCAAATCGGATTCGAGTCACACGTTCCATTCCAATCTAAGTCATCTTTTACCTCTTTTCAACAACGTCGATGCTCCTACCTGGAAACAACAACGATTCCTCAAACAAGATTCAATCAAACAGCCTCAATCGATAATAAGAGAATCGATACGATACCGGCTCCAATCTCCAAGTTGCACAAAGCTGAAATCTCGCAACTCCACTGGCCTAAAATCAATCTGTACAAGAAGTAATAAGGGCTCGAGATTAACATACAACTCAAACAAAGGCTTGGCTCAACAATTCGAACCGATAAACAATCCAAAACTCAAACCGACGGCATAACGGCTATAATCTGATCAAACCGGAAATGCAGACAGCATAATATCAAGCCAAACAACTCATATCAATCAACATTCAACCAAAACAATCTAATTCCAACAAATCACAAAATCCCATTTTTCGAATAAACTTCCAAAATTCATAACAAATCCAAACGACGCTCTATTTCGAAACTGACAGAGAATAAACGATCAGAACTCCGCCAAGAACAACATACTCCAAACTCAATCAATTCTAACGACATCCCAAAATTAGAAAGAACCTGATCGTAGAAAAACTTACGATAGAACGAAGCTCTCGCAACCGTGATCGCTAATCTGCCTTCAGAAATAATTTCCAACGGACGGATCGAGCTCGGGGAGAAATCTAAAAGCTTGAAATGGGTTTGAGGCATCTTCAATGGAGGGAGGAGGCGTGAGGGAGGAGATGAAGTGAAGGAAAAGAGTCAACACTTGCTTAAATATCTATTTAAGTCCAAATTTGCATTTTAGTCCCTCAAAAATCCAAAATTTGCAAAAAGGACCCTGATCAAAATCAAGTCGGCTCTTGAATTCTGGAATCTCCGATTATCTCAAATAAAGCCGATTAAGATAAAATCGGGGCGTTACAGTTGTACTTCAATCCATGGAGGCTAGCATTAGGCAGCTGGCGAATGCCGTGAAAGATAATAACAGAGGCCAGTTCCCTAGCAACACTGAGGTAAATCCCAAGGAGCAGTGTAATGCTATCATGTTGCGGAGTGGGAAGTAGGTGGATAATGAAGAAGGCAAACCTGAGAGCAAGACATATGAAAAAGTTTCAGTTGAAGATAAGACAGTCGAGGAGAAGGAGCCTGAACCTGAGCAGAAACCGATGTACAAGCCTCCTATTCCATATCCCCAAAAGGTTCAAGAAGAAGGCTTTGGATGAGCTGTTCTCCAAGTTCTTGGAGATTTTCAAGAAAATTCATATCAACATCCCTTTTGCTGATGCCTTGGAAAAAATTCCAAACTATGCGAAATTCATCAAGGAGGTGATGTCCAAGAAAAGGAGGCTGCTAGATAACGAGGTGGTGAACCTAACTGAAGAATGCAGTGCCGTGCTACAAAAGAAGATGCCACAGAAGCTTAAGGATCCAGGGAGTTTTACTATTCCTTGTTCTATTGGGGGATCTCATGTTACTACTGCATTTTGTGATTTAGGGGTCAATATTAATTTAATGTCTTTATCTATTTACAGGGACTTGGAGTTGGGTGATATGAAATCGACCATGATCACCTTGCAGTTGGTGGATAGAAGCATCACATATTCACTTGGTATTGTTCAAGATGTTTTATTCAAAGTGGACAAATTTATATTTTCGGCGGATTTTGTGATCTTGGACATAGAAGCGGAACATGGTGCTCCAATGGTTTTTGGGAGACCATTTTTGGCTACGGCGGATGCAAAAAATGAAGTGAATAAGAGTGAATTGTCGATGGGTGTGGAAGGCAAACGAGTAATTTTTAATATTTTCATGAAAGCACCCAATCCACCCATCGAAAAACTATGTATGGTTGAGCCTGTTGTGAAGCTAGAGGGTCGACAAGGAGCTGATATTGCGGTTGAATCAAAGAAAAAAACGCCAAGTTCACCAAAGAAGAAAACCACAAAAAAGAAATCAAAATTTAAAAGGCAGTTCGTGGAATATATTTGGCGTGTGAAAAAGAAGAAAATGACAGCATAAGACCGGTGAAAGTTGGGCTGACAACTATAAACCAAGCGCTAATTGGGAGGCAACCCAAGTATTTTCCTTTAGTATTTTTCTTTTGTTTTCATTTTATTTCAATTTTTGTTAATTAATTATTTTTCAGTGCATAATGATCAATATTTGAAGCCTAATTTTTGTCAATTTTCTAAAAATTTTCAGGCTTTGGAACATGCCATTCGACACTACAGCGCGCCCGCCATATCTTCTATGCGTGCCCGCGCTATGTCTGCTCAGAATTAATTTGAAGTGCGATGCTCGAGTGCGCCCTCTCCACCCTGATTGAGCGCCCGCGCTGGTCTGGGCGATGAAGTGAATAATTAATTTGATGCTCGAGTGCGCCTGCCCTGCCATAAAAGAGCGCCCGCGCTATGTCTGCCACACAAAAATCTGATTATTCGAACAAACAATGCGCCCGCCCTGCCATAATCGCGCGCCCGCGCAAAGTATTTTATAAGCTAGAAACAGAATGGCCCTTCCCACTTCTGCAAAAAAAAATATTCCCTAATTTCTAAATCCCTAAACCTCCATCCTTACATCTCACGATTTTTGTCTACTCCTCCTTGAAGATTCTTCCTTTCTCCCATATCTACACTTCTTCCTTCCTATATCTCTCTCAACTACATATATTCTCTCCTCTTTTCTACCAATTTCCTCACGTCCAGTTTCTCCAGTTAACAGGGGCGCTCGAATTTTTGGTTAGCTACAAATGTGAAGTGGTTGCGTGGTTAAATATAATATCCTGTGTAAGTCTTCTTTGTTGTTGTGGCTTCAAATACTTAGCGGATAATTATTGATCGGTGGGTGTGATTGTGATGTTGAACGTGAGTTTTGGTTGCGTTTTTATTTTTGATTGTGGAGTGGTGATTATAGTCGGAGGTTGTGAATTATTGTGGTTGTGATTGGCTTTGAAGATTGGTGGGACTTTATGTGGAGGCGGTGTTGAAAAGTTTTCTTTTGAACTAGTTCTTGGGAAGTGTTTGATAAATGGCCCCAAAGAAAAAACAAAAATATGGGGCATCGTCTTCATCCGCTCCGGCCTACGATGATCATCAATTTTGGAATGAAAAGGCTGCTGAGACTTATCAAAAACTCTTATCTAAGAGTATGTTGGCGGTGCGTGGGTTTGATATGACAACTGGTTTTGATCCGGATAATCCGGTGTGGGCGGTTGCTCAAATTGTTTTTGCTAGGCATTGGTTGAAGTTTGCCCAACAGCTTATGGATGCAGTGATGTCTCTTGTCAGAGAGTTTTATGCTAATTTGAAAGTCCGGAATGATGGGATGAGGGTTCTGTTGAGAGGAAAGTTGGTGGCTTTTGATTCCCATACGATTAATACTATCTATGAGATGTCGGCCATTATGCATGATGAATATGTCGAGTACTTAGCGAGAGAAGGTGATTATGACGCGATATTGAGCCGTATTTGCAAACCTGGGGCTGAGTGGAGACTGGGGTCCAGAAAATCAACCGGCTATGCTAAAGAAAATTGAATTGTTAGATAATGCTAAGATTTGGTACACCTTTGTTTGTTCGAGACTGAAACCAACCGATCATGATCATGATGTGACGCGCGATAGGGAAATTCTTGTTTATTGAATTTTGACAGGAAAGACCATTGATTTAGGCCAAATATGTCAAGCAAAAATTTCTAAAGTGGTGGAAGGAAAAACCACGAGTTGCCTTGCCTTGCCTTCTCTGATTACTGATCTGTGTGCTGCTACCGGGGTTACTTGGCCAGACAGTGAAGTGCTACTGAAATGCCGTGGCGTTATCCCTTGTACACATCTAGCATACTTTGTAGACCTGACTGAGAGGCAAGCTCGCCAAGCACGCCGGGATTTTACTGCTCGAGCAGCTGCTCGCCAGGAAGCAGCGCCTCGTCCTGCTGTCCCTCCTACATTGACAGATAGAGTTACTTCTCTTGAGGAGGCGATGCAGCAGCAATTGACATTTTAGCAGGAGTCTAGGACCTTTATGCACTACATGATGGACTTTACATCGGCCCTAGCTCATCAGTTTTCGGGTGCTGCGAGTTCTTCATATCCGTTCCCTACACCACCACAGTGTCAGCCCACTCCTGATACTACTGAGCCGCCCCCTCCTTTTGATGATGAGGATGCCGGTGACCACTGACGGTCGTTGTTTGAGGTACATGTCCTTTATTCTTTCTTGTTTTATTCATTGAGGACACTGAATGTACCAAGTTTGGGGGGGTCAATTCTGAAACTGAAAAATTTTGAAATTTTTGCGCTGAAATTTTTTCTTGTTTTTAGTTTTGTTTGCTTTTGTGTTGTTTATTTTAGGATTTTTGTGTTTTTAAAGGTGTTTGTGTTGTGGTTGGCTTCCATTTATGTGAAAGTGAAAGTGGTGTTAATCTGAATTGAGTGTGGCAAGAATGAAATGGAAAAATGGCCAATGATGTTAGAATTATTGTTCCGTAATTGAAATACATTACTGTCCACCTAACTGACAAAAACTTTGAATTCATTGGAACCAAGTGAATGATTGAACTCTTATATACTCTATGATTTGTGCTTGTATCTGAATTTTGAAACATACAAACATAGAGATGATTGAGGCATTGTTTGGATTTTTGGGCCTGATTTTGTTGACAAATTTTTATCCCTAGTTTCCCATTTGAGCTTACACTTATATGAGTACATGAGGTACAAACATCTGAAAATTGTTGGAAAATCATCGTTTACTGCTGATGATTATTTATTCTGCACTGATTAAAATTTGTATGAATTGATTGTGGATTAAGAATTGTTTAGAACTAGTTCGGACACCCTCGAGGCAAAATACGGGCATAACTGTGATTAGGGATGATTTAGGCAATTTTTTTGATATCGTTTGAGTCTTTCAAGCTACCCTATTAATGTATGTATCTCTAGTACCTTGTTTGAGCCTTATTGAAAATCGAATGGCATGCGTGTAAACGTGTGATAAACCCTCATTCGTCATTGTTCAAGTTCCTACATTGACTACCTATGAATAGCCTAAACATTATTTCCTACCTTTAAGGGAGTAATTTGAATGCTAAAATGTTATGTGCTCCTATTTTATATTTGTGAATATGGAATGGTGTGGTGGAAAAGATTCGAAAATGAAGAAGGTAGTTGAGAAAATAAACAAAATGGTAGAAAATAGTTGAAAAAGAGGATTGAAAAACAAAAAAAAAATTTATGAATGAAGAGTTGTGAAAGAAAGAATTAAAAAATCAATGAAGTGAAGAATAAGTGTGAAATTGTGAATGAAAAGGAGTTGAAATTAGTGTTTAAACATTAAATTACTCCTTATTTTGAATCCTAATCCTTCATTTGTAGCCATGAGCCAGACCTTACGCTATAAGTCAATTAAGTCCTATTGACCGAGTCACAGTTGCCCAATATACTAGTGGAGAGGGGTTGCGAGAATTTAGCTTATGGACTGTCGATTGACACTTTCAATGAGTATGAATTTTTGATCGAAACAAGCACACATTGCTTTTATTTGAATTAACCCGATTGTGAGTGTTTGTCCTCATGATCTGTGAATGTTTGAATTGAGTTCAGAGAAAGGTACTTTGAAACGTGAGTTGCGGAGTTTATGAGAAGGTTGAGCTGTTTTTCTTGATAAATAATTTTTCAAGTGTTAGTAGGTTGGATATGATTGGATTTGAATTATTTTTGAAATTACACGGAGGCCATTGATTCATAGTATTTCTTGATGATTCCTGTTGCTTGCATATGTGTTATGAGTTTGTTGTAAAGTTTTGCTCGGGACTAGCAAACATTCAAGTTTGGTGGAATTTGATAAGTGCATTTTGTGCACTTAATTTGTATTTGAGTTTCTTGTTAATTGTTGTGTTTCGAGCGGAATTATGTGGTATTTGTGTTGTTTTTGTGGTGTGCAGTGAAAGAAAGAAAAGATGACTTTTGCGTTGATGTGAAGGAAAAGAGCGTGGAAAAGAGTCTAAAAAGAAAGATGAGATAAAAGAAAGAGTAGAAAAGGTTGAAATTCGAAACAATAAGGCGACCGCGCAGCCTTAGTAGTGCACCCGCGCTGTTGTGAATCAGGAAAAAAAATAAAATTCGAAGGTCAAGTGCGCCCGCGCTACCTTGCATGCGCGCCCGCTCTACCTGGAATTGCTGAAGAAAAGAAATACGTAGCTGAAGTGCGCCCGCACTATAGGTGTTGCGCGCCCGCGTGACGGGATATCAGACGTGAGGAATTTTAATATTCAAGGAAACTCGAGTATTTTAGTGGGCTTTTTATTGGACGATTTTGAGGCCATATAAAAGGTAATTTCTGACCCTAGAAGATGATCAGCCGCCACACATCATCAAAACATATTTTGGAGAGCTTGAACGTGATTTTAAAGAGAAGAACATCAATCAACAAAGACGGACGTCGATCGACTGGACACAGAAGACCGACTACGGAGTTTTCTTGCTTTGAATTCTATGTTTATTGAATTGAAGTTGGGATTTATAAACATGTTTTGTGTTTATTTAAATTTGATTATGAACTAAACTTTTAGAGTCTAGAGGTAGGATGGAACCTAGTGTAGACACTTTCATGAAATTGTGATTTTATTGAATTGAGTTTCTTTAGATTAATTGTGTTTCTAGAATTGCATGTCTTTTCAATTACCTGATCAATAATTGAATTGTAATATTTATTTGAAATCTGGCACTCGACAGAGGAGATTTTGAATAGGACCAATAGAAATTACACTATTAATTACTTATATAGCTCGAGAGAGTATATAATTTTAACGGAACTAAGAAACGAACATTGGTTTTACATAGATCACTACAATTAGATTCTTAATAGGGATATTGGAATTGAATTGTAGTTGATATATTTTATTCGGCACTCGATAGAGGGAATAATACACTTAAGTGTTCTTGGTTATTAATTGAAGGGAATTCATGAAAATAAATTATTTAGGATTGATTGTTATTGAAACCAGGTGAAATCTATACCTCTAGACCATTTTTCCTCTGATTGATAAATCTCTGAATTTTTGTGTGCGAGCTATCAAAACCTCTGTTTATTTACATTTTCTGCAAACCTCTTGATTATTGATTTTCTAAATAAAATTAAGACTATTTTAATTACAAGAACTGAATATTTTCATTTTACTCTCTGTGGGAACGATACTTGATTTTTTCACTATATTAAAACTTGACACTCGTACGCTTGCGAGTATTTTTCACAACACACATTTGTTTTTATTTTAGAGGAAGGAAAAACAAGTTTTACTTATGTTCAAGTGTTGGTTTTTGGTGACATTCATGTTTAGAGTATTTTATTAAATTGTCGGTGCACAACTATCTCTTTTAAATAATGATTTTTATTCCGAAACTTTTTCCCAAACTTTAAAGAAAGTATGTTCAGTAGTGATCTCGAGTTTTAGGACGTTATAGCTTAGTATCAAAGCGATTTGCTCTGGAAGACAGCACACATATACTCATCATGACTCGAATTCTTCGTCTTCAAGTCTGTAATTTTTAAGGCTTTGAATGATTGAATTGCATGATAGCATGTTAGATTACAAATTAAGCATGTTAAATGTTACGTTTGATTATGTAAGAGTCGTGAATGAGTGTTGTGGACGATTATGGACATCAGGATTATGGCTACCCGTAGAGGAAATTTTGATCCGGAGATCGAGCGCACTGCACGTGCTTTGAGAAGAGCAAGAAGATAAGAAATTGATAGAATGGCTGAAGAGAATGCAAATCAAGCTCCCCTGGTGCCAATCAGGGGACACTTCAGGCCAGTAATCCAGGCTCACTACTCTAGAATAGCTCGTGGAACTATCAATGCTAATAATTTTGAGCTAAAGCCTGCATTGATCAACATGGTTCAACAGAACCAATTTACTGGGAGTGCCACTACTAATCCTCACCTACACCTACGCACTTTCTTGGAGATAACCGATACGGTAAAAATTAATGGTGTGTCTGAGGATATTATACGTTTACGCTTGTTTCCTTTTACTCTCAGGGATCAAGAAAGAAGTTGGTTGCAGTTATTGCCATTAGGGAGCATTACTACATGGGTGTATATGGTAGTGAAATTTCTTGCGAAATATTTTCCACCTGCTAAATCCACCCAATTAAAGATCAAAATCAGCACTTTCCGGAATATGGAGTCTGAACAGCTCTATGAGGCATGGGAAAGGTACAAAGATTTACTTAGACGTTGTCCTAACCACAATTTTGCAGATTGGGAATAGATTGAGAGGTTTTACAACGGACTGAATGCGCCTACGAGGATTTCGGTGGATTCTGCTGCTGGAGGTACCATTTTTGCTAAAGACCATGTACAGGCCTATGATATGTTGGAGCAGATGACGATCAATAGTTTTCAATGGCCATCAGAGCGTATGAGAGTCAAGAAGCCAGTTGGAGGGTATGCAGTGGATCCTCTCACATCGATCACCGCCCAATTATCTACACTAACTACACAAGTGGTTGCGTTGAATAAAGAGAGTGTTTTGGAACCAGCAGGTGTGCCGGGTGCTATGGAAGAGTCTCACTATCCTGAACAAGTCCAGTACATCAATCAAAGAGGTTATGAAGTCTATCGAGGTAACCCTATCCCTAATACTTACCATCCAAGCTTGCGTAATCATGAAAATTTTTCCTATGCTAACAATAAAAATGTGTTGGATCCACCTCCGGGATACAATACAAATAAGGAGAAAATAAGCCATCTTTGGAGGATGTTGTTAGTAATTTTGTGCAAGAATCTAGCAAGAGGATGGCGAGGACTGAGACTCGCCTAGACAGCCTAGAGACGCACATGGCCAACATGGGTGTTGTACTTCAATCCATGGAGACTAGCATTGGGCAGCTGGCGAATGTCGTGAAAGATAATAACAAGGCCAGTTCCCTAGCAACACTGAGGTAAATCCCAAGGAGTAGTGTAATGCTATCATGTTGCGGAGTGGGAAGCAGGTGGATAATGAATAAGGCAAACCTGAGAGCAAGACGTCTGAAAAAGTTGCAGTTTAAGAGAAGACAGTCGAGGAGAAGGAGCTTGCACCTGAGCAGAAACCGATGTACAAGCCTCCTCTTCCATATCCCCAAAGGTTCAAGAAAAAGGCTTTGGATGAGCAGTTCTCCAAGTTCTTGGAAAGTTTCAAGAAAATTCATATCAACATCCCTTTTGCTGATGCCTTGGAGCAAATGTCAAACTATGCGAAATTCATCAAGGAGGTGATGTCCAAGAAAAGGAGGCTGCTAAAGAATGAGGTGGTGAACCTAACTGAAGAATGCAGTGCCGTGCTACAAAAGAAGATGTCACAGAAGCTTAAGGATCCAGGGAGTTTTACTATTCCTTGTTCTATTGGTGGATCTCATGTTACTACGGCATTATATGATTTAGGGGCAAGTATTAATTTAATGTCGTTATCTATTTACAGGGTTTTGGAGTTGGGTGAGATGAAATCGACCATGATCACCTTGCAGTTGGCAGATAGAATCATCACATATCCACTTGGTATTGTTGAAGATGTTTTAGTCAAAGTGGACAAATTTATATTTTCGGCGGATTTTATGATCTTGGACATAGAAGCGGAACATGGTGCTCCACTTATTTTTGGGAGACCATTTTTGGCTACGGTGGATGCAAAAATTGAAATGAAGAAGGGTGAATTGTCGATGGGTGTGGAAGGCGAACGAGTAATTTTTAATATTTTCATGAAGGCACCCAATCCACCCATCAAAGAACTATGTATGGTTGAGCCTGTTGTGAAGCTAGAGGGTCGACAAGGAGCTGATATTGTGGTTGAATCAAAAGCGCCAAGTTCACCAAAGAAGAAGACCACAAAAAAGAAATCAAAATTTAAAAGGCAGTTCGTGGAATATATTTGGCTTGTGAAAGAGAAGGAAATGACAGCATAAGACCGGTGAAAGTCGGGCTGACGACTATAAACCAAGCGCTACTTGAGAGGCAATCCAAGCAATTTCCTTTAGTATTTTTCTTTTGTTTTCATTTTATTTCAATTTTTTTTAATTAATTATTTTTCAGTGCATAATGATCAATTTTTTAAGCCTAATTTTTGTCAATTTTCTAAACTTTTTCAGGCTTTGGAACATGCGATTCGACACTACAGCGCTCCCGCCCTATCTCCGATGCGCGCCCGCGCTATGTCTGCTCATAATTAATTTGAAGTGCAATACTCGAGTGCGCCCACTCCACCCATATTGAGCGCCCGCGCTGGTTTGGGAGATTTAGTGAATAGTTAATTCGATGCTCGAGTGCGCCCGCCCTGCCATAAAAGAGCGTCCGCGCTACGTCTGCCACGCAAAATTCTGATTATTTGAACCAACAGTGCGCCCGCCCTGCCGTACTCGCGCGCCCGCGCGACGTGTTTTATAAGATAGAAACAGAATGTGTGGCGCCTCGGGTTGCTAATCTCAATTGTTAAGGGGAAATTAATGAATAAGCATCATTAATCTAATAAGGAAAAAATAAGGATCAAGAAATTTTTTATTTTTTATTTTTTTTCAAAAGGGGGTGGGCACGAGCGGTCAAAAACTACCGCATGGGTGCCCCTGTTTTTTTCTAAAACAGTAGGCTGAGCTCCAGGCTGCGCTCGGGCGGTAGTTTTATGCCGCGTGGGCGCATCCTGGGCAGAAAACCTGCTCTGTTCTTTTGTCAGCAACATTGATCCTTTCAATCGATTCCAATCCATCAAATTCAACCCAAAACATGATATATAAGGTCCAAATCATGCATATAAACATAAACAAGGTCTCAAGCATCTATACATGCATTTGTTACATCAAACAAGTCTCTAAATAACAATAAACGACATAAACTATCTCAAGTTCATACGTGCATTCCAAAAACCAACAAGTTTTAAGGTTTGATGCTTCTAGATCTTAAGACTTCATCTACAACCCGAGTCCTCACGTGCTAGACTCTCTCCCAGCTGTCAATGACATCGATGACCAGCTTCTGCCCCCTCTGTTGTCATGCACACATACAAAACAAGACAACAGCCGGATAAATTCCGGTGAGAATACAATCTCAGTATAACCAACATAAAGAAAGCGTTAAATAAAACATATCGACTCTATTTAAACTCGACTCAACAAATAGAATAATTAACGCTTCTATCGGTCAACCGGAAATTGATTCATTTATCTTCATTGCCATCAAGATTCGTAACCGATCTTGATATGGATATCCATCTATCGTAGCCATTCTGGGCTAGAAAATAAGGTTAACAGCAACCTTGGCATAGAATCAATTCATTATAGCATCGTATCAACTCAAATTCAAATATCCACTACCTGAGATGGATCGACAACATCAAAATCATAACCAAAACATATCAAGTATGTGATTTTTGCGGGCCAACTCAAGAATAGTCGTTCTTGAGTTTCAAAGTCCCTACTCGCGATGTCATCATTATACCTTATCGTTTAGTCTTGGTTCTTGAAGCTTCAAATCTGAAACATAATAACAAGAACACATATATCAATTCTAATCAACCTCAGAAACCAATCTGCTCAAGTTCCATCCTCAAGAACAACTTCAAACCTCAACAACTCTTCTTTGGTTTGACAGCTGCAATCTCGAGCTCGTCAATTCTTAGCAATCTGAAATAAGGTGATTATAAGCTCAACATATCACTAAGAACTCCTATCATATTCAGTTCAAACAACACAAAACCAAAACGTCTTAAAATCATAAACTGACGGCGTAGCGACTGAAAATCGGTAACCGACGAAATACCGAAATCATTTCTAACTTCAAACCATTCGAACATCATATATCAGCTGAATTCATCACCCTAAAAATCATATCAGCTGCTATAATTCTCAATATACATGCTAGAAGTCATAACCAAAACATTCAATCATCCAACTTTGATCCGATATCGCATATAAAATCGATAGAATGCTAAGAATATAACAAAAGCATGAAATCTGATCTCTGCTCAATAACTGATCTCGAAATCCATATAAAACAACACAAAACTTACACGAGATTGAAGCCCTCATCGCAAGGATTCCAGAACATCTTTCGGAATTGAAATCGGACGAGCGGATCAAAAGTTACGGCGATTTGAACAAATCGAAATCTCAAAGAAATTGAAGATGTCTCGGCTCTCTGTTCTAACTTCAAATTTTCTGAAGGAAATCTGATTTATACATGTGCATATGCTGATAATCTAAGTTAAAATCGGATATGTATTGTATATTTGCAACTTAGTCCCTCAAGTCTTTATTAATTGCAATTCAGTCCTCGGCCTTCATTTTAATTCAATTTCAATCCAAAATAATTTAAGAATATAAGAATTTAAATCAAAACTCTAAATATTCCCAAATTAAATATACTCGGATTAAAATTAAATAAATTCGGATTAGTTAAATAATCCTGGCCTTTTGCACTTTAGCCCTTCAAACTTCGATATTTGCGAATCAGTCTCTGATCGGGTTTCATTGTCAAAATCAATCTTTTTTAATTCCCGAAACATGAAATTTAATCTTAAATTCCATAAATATTCAAATCGAAAATTTTATTCTTTTAATTTAAGAATTCTTAGAATTTAATTCTCAAAATCCGTAAATTCTCAAATTAAATATTTTCGGCTCGAAAATTAAATCTATCATTTCGATAATTTCTCAAATCAATATTAGCCCATAATATGGAATTTAATTCTCAAATCCCATAATTAATACTTTAATATTTTCGGGCCTTACAATTCCTCCCTTCTAAGAAATGATTTCGTCCTCGAAATCACATTCATTCGAACTATTCAATCTGATAGACTGAATGATTATCTGAAGTTATTCTCACTTCAATCATATAACTCTGAACTTCGTATCTCATCTCTTCATCTCTTATCAGATTCTTTTTCGAATCTGCTTCCATTCTCTTGTACTTTACGTCATTGAAAAGAATTCGTTCTAAGATATTTCTTTCTTCAATCAAAGATTTGTCGACTAATTGACTTATCTCGGAATCTTTTCGATATCTATCTCATCTAACTAAAGGACATAGGAAGAATCTGGACCAAATCAGATCCATCATATCAAACTGATCAAGAACTCATCAATTCTGTCTAACCTCTCAGTCAGTGAAATTCAACTTCACTGACGACTTGTTTCTTTCTCTATATTATTCCATGCTCTGCATAGAACGTATATCAAGTCTATACTGTCATTCAGTTCATCGCTTCAAAATCAGTATTCTCATTCATATTCTGAATCTATAAAACAACTCTGCTCTTTCTCAATTCTGAATTGAATAATGTATCAAGAATAACTTTTCCGCTTAACTAATCAGTTTCAGCTTCAAAAGTTATATCTATCATTCAATTACTAATTCTGTTTCTTCTTCTCTGTTTTCATTTCGTACAGATTCATCTTCAAAATCTTTGTATGTCTCAAATCAAATCTGATCTGATATCAACAAATCATGTCTGATCTAATGTCATATACTTCGGTAGTATCATTTCAACACAAAGAAATCTGATTTCTTTTTCTCATATTATCATAACATTATCTCAAAATCGACTCAATAACTGTTACAGGAATTATAATCACCAAGTTGCAACACATCACGTCAAGTAATACCGAATCAGGTATTAAAGTTCTGAGAATATTCTCAACATCTGGAAAATCAACTCAGATAATCCATCAATTGAATAATGGTATAATGCATTCACATATAACCAACTCTCCAATTATCAGTCAATCAATCGATGCCACATTCTGTCGAATAAATCTAAAGTCTTAATCCTGACAATAGATTTTAATCATTCCTGTAATTTCATCCTATATTTATCTTCTTCACAGTTATCTAGTCATATCTGTATCACATCTTATACAGCGTATTCTAAAATTCTAATTAGTCTATTTGGACTATCTATTAATCAAAGTATAATATATTGTATTCACAGATTTCAAAGTATTCAGAGTTGTTGATCATCGGTAACATGTCAGGTAAAGTTCATTCTCGAAATTCGATTCATCTTCTCTGACTATTCTTCCAATTCAAGGATAATATGTTGTACCCTTACTTCATAAAGTACTCAAAATATTCTGATCATCTGTATTACAATGTAATAGTAAACTCAATGTTTCAATCTGAAAAATTATTTCTTGGCTTACTATTCATCTTGCAACACATCTAATCACCATTCAGTTATGTGATCATACAAACAGACCATCGTATACATTACTTTCACTCAATCTGTTCATAACTACCACCTGTTTACATCATATAAACTGCTTCATCTTGGTAGTTTTACAACATACTCTTTCAAATCATGATCTCATAACAATTCTGGAGTTTCTAAACTGTCATTGAACTAATCTAGTCAATGATTTCCAACTTCATCAGAAACTCTTTGTACGTTTAACTTCAAAAACGTACTCATTCTGTTGCCTCTATTTGCTTTATATTCTGATAAAACAATTATTGGATGAATCTTAAATTCATTGTTGTGCATTTTCTTCAAAATCTGAGATTTATTTTCGGAAATATCAAGCACAATCAGATAATCAAGCATAATATAATTCATTCATTTTGATCTGAAGCTTCAATTCATATCTCAATCTGGTATTCTGTACTGAATTCTCATCGCTTCA
The DNA here is from genome assembly GCF_033568475.1 of Henckelia pumila. NCBI lineage: Eukaryota > Viridiplantae > Streptophyta > Magnoliopsida > Lamiales > Gesneriaceae > Henckelia > Henckelia pumila. Next base: position 145,270,560 of record NC_133120.1, read on the forward strand.
GTTTACTTTTTGTGTTTCTTTCATCTTCTGAACAATTCTAGCTTACTTTCAATCGAAAATCATTCTGATTGTTATGCATTCGTCTGAATACTCGAACCAGAATACACAGAAAACTGAAATCAATTCATCGAATGCCTATTTCATTCCTCATTTCTATCTCCAAAATACTGACAAGTCATATCATTTAACCCAAAAATCATGGATCATTTTCAAATTCTTCTATCAGTTACGAGCCAACAATCTTAAAATATGCTGAAATATCATCAAAGGATCAATAATTCTCAAAATAAAAAGAAATAAATCAAGATTGAGAAAATTCATCAATCAAGGTCATCCAAAAATCAAATCTTCTGGATAACAAACTCTACAAAGTGAAAACAACTCACTTGCATCGCACAACTCAGAATGAGTGAATCACTCAGGCTCTATGAACAAAACAAGGAGAGCCACTCAAAATCAAACATTTCAAGAATTATATGTCCAATTGATGTATTCGATTCAGCGTAATCAAAGAAAAGACTCATCTGTAACTGATTTTCATATCATCATCTATCTTCTAAACCTCAAGATCAATATTCAATTCATAATCTCATCACGTCGGTAATTCATAAATTCATCAATTCACCAATTCGTTATAAAATTCCAGTTCACAACTTAAACTAAAGTCGACAATCTTACTGGAACATATCTATAATCTCTTCTCATTGGCATAACTATCAATGCTGATTTAGATCTTGAACATATCGAGTGCATCGAATATACTGATTTCGGAATATTTCTGTAATCAAATATTATATATCAAACCGAAATCACATAATCCTAATTCGAGATTCCATCACTATCATCATATTCATATGCACATCATGTTCTTGTAGATCTAATTCATTTGTTTCTTATTATCGATCTTCTACTATTCATCAATTCTATTTTAGTTCCCTTTAATCAGACTATTCATACTTCTCAATAACTCGAGTTCTGATCAAGAACCAATTCTACTTCACTTTCACGTAATACATGCTTCCAATCAACTCAGATATTCAGGTAAACATGTACTTCGTAAAGCATAAAGCATACTGATTGGTTAAATCACAAAATCAAGTGATTCAATAATCTGAAACTATCACTAATCAGTACTTGGTTACAGTCTCATCATCTATCATGCATCGTAACCAAATATTTCACATATGAACAACATCATGTTCAATTTTATTTCATCGAAGCAATAGTTTCATTCTTCAACTCAATTCATAAATTCTCTTTTCTGATACAGAGGTTAAAATATAACACAGCTTTCAGCTATCTTATATCTCTTGCACCTACAACATAAACAGGTTAAAACAAAATAAATTTGTTACCTGAAATTTCATTCTCAGGTGCAATTTCATTCTGATCCTCTGTATACTTTCTTCATTCAAATTTCCTCTGACTCTGATTTACTTAGGACATTGCCTAATGCATCTGCCTGAAATATCTCTGCACTGATTGCTAGGATGTCTCCCTCCACAAATGAGTGCAATAATCTCTAACATACTCTGCATTCAGAACCGGACTAATTTGTCTCGGTTCGCTAGAGTTGACGAACTACTTTCGTATAGTTTACTTTGTACCTGCTCTGGAATAAAAATTGTAACTAAAGTTGTGTTTATCTCACACACTGTAGCATCCTTACAATTTTATTCCTTTTGTCTCATCATTCAACTTCAGTTCTATTAGATAGGGCTATGTCTTTCATAAAATGTTTCAATCATCAACAGTTATTCAGACATAATCTTCGAATTCAAGCCATAATTAAACAACTCACTCGTGAGCTTCATTAGTATCATCTATAATTCAAAGAATCATAGTAGGCTTGAAATCTAGCAATGCATTCGTCAATATTCAAATTACTCTGCTTCTGATTGGTATATTCTTCTTTTTCTCATCATTTCTATCTGTTGTGGCAAAGAACTATAAATAAACTTATGTTCTATGAACTTACCAACAAATAAATATACCTCAATTCTTTCAGAATTTCATCATCAAAATCTATCAGCTGGTTGTTAGGTTTCGAAGTTGGTAGACAGTCAATCTGATACGTCATTCATCTGTATCTTCCAGGTATCTGAACGACTGATCAAGGTCTTCAAGCCAACTTCTACCTGCAATAACATCTATTCATTCGCTGATATTCTTTTATGTTCAATCAGAGATACTTTGTTCAGCTGAGCCATACAGTGTTGTTCAGTCTGACCTTACCATTCTGTTTAGTCTAGGGTGCTTACATCACCCAAAGAACACTGTTCTCTTCGATTCTGGGTGCTTACATCACCCGGGGACAATCTTCTAACAAAATCAGTAAGAAATTCAAAATTTTACAAATCAGTAAATCAGGCAGTTGAATTTCAAAGATAGATCATGCTCACATGCCATTTATAAAATCATCGAATCATTAAATCAAGTAATGCACAATCATGCAATACTATAAATGCATGTGACTCAATCTACCCCGCTCAGCTTCTATCTCAGTCCAAGAAACTTACGCTCTAATACCACCTGTTGTGGGGCCTCGGGTTGCTAATCTCAATTGTTAAGGGGAAATTAATGAATAAGCATCATTAATCTAATAAGGAAAGAATAAGGATCAAGAAATTTTTTATTTTTTTTTTCAAAAGGGGGTGGGCACGGGCGGTCAAAAACTACCGCCCGGGCGCCCATGTTTTTTTCTAAAACAGTAGGCTGAGCTCCAGGCTGAGCTCGGGCGGTAGTTTTATGCCGCGTGGGTGCATCCTGGGCAGAAAACCTGCTCTGTTCTTTTGTCAGCAACATTGATCCTTTCAATCGATTCCAATCCATCAAATTCGACCCAAAACATGATATATAAGGTTCAAATCATGCATATAAACATAAACAAGGTCTCAAGCATCTATACATGCATTTGTTACATCGAACAAGTCTCTAAATAACAATAAACGACATAAACTATCTCAAGTTCATACATGCATTCCAAAAACCAACAAGTTCTAAGGTTTGATGCTTCTAGATCTTAAGACTTTATCTACAACCCGAGTCCTCACGTGCTAGACTCTCTCCCAGCTGTCAATGACGTCGATGACCAGCTTCTGCCCCCTCTGTTGTCATGCACACATACAAAACAAGACAACAGCCGGATAAATTCCGGTGAGAATACAATCTCAGTATAACCAACATAAAGAGAGCGTTAAATAAAACATATCGACTCTATTTAAACTCGACTCAACAAATAGAATAATTAATGCTTCTATCGGTCGACCGGAAATTGATTCATTTATCTTCATTGCCATCAAGATTCGTAACCGATCTTGATATGGATATCCATCTATCGTAGCCATTCTGGGCTAGAAAATAAGGTTAACAGCAACCTTGGCATAGAATCAATTCATTATAGCATCGTATCAACTCAAATTCAAAGATCCACTACCTGAGATGGATCGACAACATCAAAATCATAATCAAAACATATCAAGTATGTGATTTTTGCGGGCCAACTCAAGAATAGTCGTTCTTGAGTTTCAAAGTCCCTACTCGCGATGTCGTCATTATACCTTCTCGTTTAGTCTTGGTTCTTGAAGCTTCAAATCTGAAACATAATAACAAGAACACATATATCAATTCTAATCAACCTCAGAAACCAATCTGCTCAAGTTCCATCCTCAAGAACAACTTCAAACCTCAACAACTCTTCTTTGGTTTGACAGCTGCAATCTCGAGCTCGTCAATTCTTAGCAATCTGAAATAAGGTGATTATAAGCTCAACATATCACTAAGAACTCCTATCATATTCAGTTCAAACAACACAAAACCAAAATGGCTTAAAATCATAAACCGACGGCGTAGCGACTGAAAATCGGTAACCGACGAAATACCGAAATCATTTCTAACTTCAAACCATTCGAACATCATATATCAGCTGAATTCATCACCCTAAAAATCTATCAGCTTCTATAATTCTCAATATACATGCTAGAAGTCATAACCAAACATTCAATCATCCAACTTTGAACCGGTATCGCATATAAAATCGATAGAATGCTAAGAATATAACAAAAGCATGAAATCTGATCTCTGCTCAATAACTGATCTCGAAATCCATATAAAACAACACAAAAATTACATGAGATCGAATCCCTCATCGCAAGGATTCCAGAACATCTTTCAGAATTGAAATCGGACGAGCGGATCAAAAGTTACGGCGATTTGAACAAATCGAAATCTCAAAGAAATTGAAGATGTCTCGGCTCTCTGTTCTAACTTCAAATTTTCTGAAGGAAATCTGATTTATACATGTGCATATGCTGATAATCTAAGTTAAAATCGGATATGTATTGTATATTTGCAATTTAGTCCTTCAAGTCTTCATTAATTGCAATTCAGTCCTCGGTCTTCGTTTTAATTCAATTTCAATCCAAAATAATTTAAGAATATAAGAATTTAAATCAAAACTCTAAATATTCCCAAATTAAATATACTCGGATTAAAATTAAATAAATTCGGATTAGTTAAATAATCCTGGCCTTTTGCACTTTAGCCCTTCAAACTTCGATATTTGCGAATCAGTCTCTGATCGGGTTTCATTGTCAAAATAAATCTTCTTTAATTCCCAAAACATGGAATTTAATCTAAATTCCATAAATATTCAAATCGAATATTTATTCTTTTAATTTAAGAATTCTCAGAATTTAATTCTCAAAATCCATAAATTCTCAAATTAAATATTTTCGGCTCGAAAATTAAATCTATCATTTCCATAATTTCTCAAATCAATATTAGCCCATAATATGGAATTTAATTCTCAAATCCCATAATTAATACTTTAATATTTTCGGGCCTTACAGAATGGCCCTTCCCACTCCTGCAAAAAAAAAAAAAAAATTCTCTAATTTCTAAATCCCTAAACCTCCATCCTTACGTCTCACGATTTTTGTCTACTCCTCCTTGAAGATTCTTCCTTTCTCTCATATCTACACTTCTTCCTTCCTATATCTCTCTCAACTACATATATTCTCTCCTCTTTTCTACCAATTTCCTCACAGCCAGTTTCTCTAGTTAACAGGGGCGCTCGGATTTTTGGTTAGCTACAAACGTGAAGTGGTTGCGTGGTTAAATCTAATATCCTGTGTAAGTCTTCTTTGTTGTGTGGCTTCAAATACTTAGCGGATAATTATTGATCGGTGGGTATGATTGTGACGTTGAACGTGAGTTTTGGTTGCGTTTTTCTTTTTGATTGTGGAGTGGTGATTATAGTCGGAGGTTGTGAATTATTGTGCTTGTGATTGGCTTTGAAGATTTGTGGGAGTTTATGTGGAGGTGGTGTTGAAAATTTTCCTTTTGAACTAGTGCTTGGGAAGTGTTTGATAAATGCGTCCGTTGTCAGCCCACTGATGGTGACTATCCCACAACTAGGGGCACACCCCTGCTGCAGCTCCACAGCCTCAAGCACGACTCCGCTGCACGAACGCTGCTCTGTCACTATGTCAGACACTGTCTGACTATAATAAAATATATTCCCTACTCCAACTATAAATTAAGAGTACCCAAAGCCTTAAAATAGAGCCACACGGGCGAAGGAGAGGAATTTGGTGTGGTTCACAATTGAACCCCTCGGCCCATATATATAAGTGAGGGTTCGGACCGTCCGAACCTGACTTCGGACCGTCCGATCCTTGGATGCGTGACAAGTGTCACCTGAAGCACTTTGGACCGTCCGTTTGGGACTTTGGGCCGTCTGATCCAGTTCGGAGCCTCTGATTTGACCTTCGGATCGTCCGAAGTCACCCCCATGATGTCACCGATGACATATTATTTCATGACAGCTGGTTGGGATACTGTTTGGACCGTCCGAATGATCTTCGGATCGTCTGAACTCCTCGGGCCTCCGATCCTTGACCCCGTTCATGTTCGGAGCGTCCGAACCTCCCGAACCTTACCCACCATTTTTTAGTGTACTGAATCCATTTCTGGACTCTGTTAATCCTTTTGAAATTTTCTTAATCATGTTTTACTTAATCTCAACATGATCCTATGATTAATTACTAATCAATCGTTAATTCTGGATATGGGTCACTACATTCTCCCCCCCTTAAAAGATTTCGTCCTCAAAATCTAGGGTATAACCTCGAGAATGTACTAAAGACACTTGATTGAGTGTCTGGTCGAAATAGCTTCCAACAAACTCAGACTCTTGTCGAATTCCCTGAAAGCTCCATTAATGCTGAACCGCATTAGTATTCTCTCAATTGAAGATTGTTGTGCTACTTGTCGACAGTCGAACTTCTCTGGCACTAATGTATCGCAACACAGATACATCTTCTATCCTGACCACAATCTCCTTGATCAAAAAGGATGTAAACACCCGCTCGATCGAGATCATCGTCCCAAGAAGAAGTCTGAGACTAATGAAAACCAAGTCCTAACCTGACCGGCTGACGACATTCGTCGAATCACCAAACTAGATCTAATCATCTAAATGGTTCCAAAATCCTCTGTGCACAACACCTCTAGTCAAGCAACACCAATCCCAACACTGTGCTGACATAACAAATCCTGAATTTCGTCCCAAGAGAATTCAGTCAACACAAATTCATACGCATATGCCGCAATGGCAATCATCGCACTTTTGATTATCTACATCATCTCGACCATATGATATTCACCCATGAATTCCCAATCAATGGACATCCTCCTGATAGTTATACATACTTGCAATCACTGTACACACATCAAGACTAAGGCAAGCTCCCATAAATATGCTCGACTGGGACATTCCACAGTGAACATACATATGAAAACGCTTACTATTTTGTCTCGAAACTCGACAGTCATTGCACTTCAATATTACTCGTCACAGAGTCTTTGATGATACCATCATTGTTCGTCCCAACCTCCCAAGGTTGAACATAATGATCCTAAAAACTAAATTCCATTGGAATCAAATAGTCGACTTGTGCCTTTGCTGAACACATTAGCCTTTATCACTGAGAGAACTAAATCATCGGTCCCCGAGTCACTCTTGGATACACTTTTTGCTTGAATTAACTTGATGCACAAAACACATCCGACCATTTTCCATTGCCGAAACGCAGTGTTCCTGACAAAAAATCCTAACGGATGTAGCTTGCTGATTGGAAAGGACGAATTCGATCCGTCACGATCTTGCGAAGTTTTCAATCCCAAAAGCAACCTCATTGGCTACTAAGTCGATTATCGAATATCTCAGTCATCTCAGAGACATCGTGCCTCGCTCGCTGAAATACTAGTGACACATCTTGCTAGATCCCAAGAACTAGATTTTAGCTAATATCACATATCACGATCAGACAACTAATGTCTTCTTTGCTAATGTCCTTTAGCTTTTCCAACTACTCGTCGGATTCAACATAACAGTATACATAGATGTCATCACAGGAACACTTCATCGAAATGTTCGATTGACAACCTTCACTATTGTTGTTAGTGGACAACTCTCACACGAAGCAGAAATCTGGATCCCTTCTGTTACTCAACCCGAGTATGCGATTGCTATCACTAAGCAATTGCTGGAATTAATCTCGGCTTTTCCTTGCAAGAAAGCACTATACTGGAAACTTCCAATTTCCTTGCGTGTTTCTACTATCAAGTCATCGCCTAACTTGATCATACAAGGCAATTTGCAATCGTCCCTGATTAGCAGTAATTCCAAAAGAAAACCCCTCTCTGGAAATCCTAGAGATTCTAAAGTACCCAAATTGTTGACTTCTCTGAGATTGTACCAAGTACTCATCTCCTTAATCACTACACGACAAAATACTATCTCAAGTATTTATTAATTGCTACACCCTGATCATCACTGATTTGGGCTCAACTAATTGACCTGGTTGATTCTACTGTGGCTCACACTTAGCTCAACAGTGAAACTCAAATCATACTACCACTGATCATCAACACCTATGTGGCTCGATCAATAGTCTTGACTCGGCTGCCACCAGTCTACTATTCCCAAACACTTGGAATATCCAAATCGCTCTTGTTTCAACGTACCTATACTCGATAACCAGACAATAGCTATTAGTAGTCTATTGGCACAATCTCGCGCCTTACTACTGACAGCTTTCTCGCATACTAGACTTAGTTCACCCTAACTCTGACAGAGTTATCCCATAGTCACTAGTGGTCATTAGCACAAATCTTGTGCCACCTCAGCACTACCATTTGATGTCTTGTTCACCCAAGGTGAACATCAAAGCGAACTAGGTCCAAGAATTTTTTTTCCGCAATCTATCCACCTAGGCCATTTCCATCCCATGGAAAATCCTATGCTTACTTATGAAAACATCAGACAATACTTAGCGTAATCACTAGACTCACTATCTTTACCTCGTTCATTCTAGATAAACGCCACGGCTTGTCAAGTCCAAAAATATTACAAGTAAGGAATCCCAAAGATTTCCACAATCTTCGGACACGCTCGTGATTATATTCCTTGCTAAGACTTTGCAACCATTTAAGACTGAGGTAGCCTACCACGATGTCCCACCTGGAATCACCACCAAGTGTACACTCGCATAAGTAACGCTTCCCTCATGCCTCAAATAGTCATGTTCAATCATTAGCATCATATAATCCACCACTGAGGAAAACTCTCATCACTGGAAAATACTCACCTCCGAGTCAACGTCCCAGACAGTCTACAACCTCATCTCCTGGATCTCCCTATCACAAGAGAATCCAATCATCTACTAGATCCACTAGTCTAGCAGTATCTCATAGGTCAAAACCTATCCGCTCAGAGTACATGCTCGTCAAGGAAATCCCTCCAAGACTGGTTCTCACAGCAAAACACTCAAACTAATATCTCTGGAACACCAGACGATATCTAGCCAATGATATCAAACCTGATATCTAATCCAAGGTCATACCTCGTTGTGACTATCGCCAAATCCCTAGATTGGGTAGCCTTCCCACCGCCATCTCCTGAAGCACAAAGGCTCCCAAGTAATCCCCTGAAGTACAAAGACTCCTAGAGTAGCACAGGCATAGGGTCGCGCCCCATTACGTCTAGTCATGGTCATAGTCCACAACTCTCGGCATATACTCGATGTAGTGACCCTGCAATGAATCACCTACTAACTGGCAACTATAACATGCATTAAACTTAATAAAGCAAGAATGCTTAATAGAGTAAAATATGCGGAAACATAATCCATAATTTACATATCATCTTAGTAAAACATATCCAGGCTTAATTCCATAGTGATAAAACTATATCAAAAATCTTAAAAGTAAACATTATACAACTATATCGAATCTTGCTTTATAAATAACTCTCCAAGGCTCGTGCTCCCTAGTCCTGCCTCAAACTACCGGCTCCGTCCATCCTGCGACCTGCCCCATGGAATAGGGTGTCCAAGATGACAACTAGGATGTGAGCGCTAACGCCCAGTACATAAACATGAGTAAACATATGTATATGATGCATGATACATGATGACTGGTAAAGAGTCATCTGAAAAGTCATGCTCAGTATCGGCGCCACATGAGTGCTGCCACCGCACGGATCAACCTCTGGGTGCAACCATTGTCTAGTACACCAAAGTAGTCAAAAATATATGTCCCCGCCGTTGCGGTACTCTCAGTGACAGACTATCGAGTATAGAGCTGAACGGCTCTATAATCAGGTATAACAAGGTATAGGCTCAACATGTATATGCACATGACATATGAATATGAAAAGCGATAAATCATATATCATGTCATATAATGATGTCAAATAAATGCAACACATAAACATGTATACTCGCTGACAATCTCAGTTGATGTGTACGTACCTCTAGGCTAGTTCAAGTCTAGTAGAATCCTAGGTTCCAAGCCTATATTCAAAAGTTCACCGTATCACTACACAAGTTCTGGAATCCTTAACTAAGCTAATAAGTACTCCCAAAACTTAAATAGATTCTCGGACCATACCTTCGTTCGTCGATAGCCCTTTGAAGTCGCTAGTCCTGGATGACTATAACCACTCCTTGGTTATTCCAAAACTTCTTATAATAACCGATAGGGCCCTCAAGTGTATATCTCACACTATATAACTGAAGAAGGAAACTCGGAATTCGTAATTCAAAATGAACTCCGGAGACCCCTATTTATAGGCCAAAAATCCGGCCAAGATCAGAGCTTCTGATTTCGGGATCGTAGCTTTCGATCCACCTCACTACATGCATGCGTGACACGTCAGGATCAGAACTTCCGATCCGGCGATCGGAGCTTCCGATCAGCTCTACGTTCAACACTTGTCAAAACTCATGGCTGAGTCATTGATCATTCTGGCAGCTGGAGATCGAAACTTCCGTTCTTGGATCGGAGCTTCCGATCGTCCCTTAATTCCGAAGTAACCAAGCCCTTTCCGGTGCTTCTGATCTGCGGAGTTTGGAGCTACCGATCTTGGTTCGGAGCTTCCGATCGTGTCCAAGCTTGGAAGTCCAATTCTTAACTCCGAAGTCCGATTAAACTCCAGAATTGGTTAATTACTAACCCTTAAACATGTTTAACATATTATTATCTTAAAATGGATTCTGGGTTACTACATTCTCCCCACATTTAGATATTTCGTCCGCAAAATAAAATCTAAAGACAAATCAAGATAACAATATGAAACATCAAACCATATTTTATTACAACAACTGTAATTACATCTTTACATGGTAATCAAAAGTACAAATCAAACAACTCAGGATATTCCGTTCTCATATGACTCTCTGTTTCCCAAGTTGCTTCTTCAACGCCACGGCGCTGCCACTGTACCATCACAAGTGGTATAGTCTTGTTCCGAAGAACTTTCTCCTTCTTGTCTAGGATACAGAGTGGTCGTTCAACATACAACAGATCTGACTCTAGCTGAACATCAGTAGGCTGGATAATATGAGATTCATCAGCTATGTACTGTCGAAGTAACGACACATGAAAAACATCATGTATACTAGAATATATGGCGATAACGCCAAACGATATGCAACATCTCTGATCTTTTCCAGTATTTGGAAAGGCCCAATGAAACGAGGTGACAACATGCCTTTCACATCGAACCTCATCACCTTCTTAAAAGGTGACACTCGCAAGAACACATATTACCAAGCTCAAACTGAAGTGGCCTGCGGTGAATATTAGCATAACTGGCTTGTCGATCTTGAGCAGCTTTGATCCTCCGCTTGATCAAATCTACCTTGTCTACAATCTGCTGCACCAATTCAGGACTCTCGACTTATCGTTCTCCTATCTCATCCCAGAATAACAGAGTATGACATCGTCGACCATACAATGCCTCGAAAGGTGCCATATCAATACTACGATGATAACTATTATTGTAGGCAAATTTGATCAAAGGTAATTGATCCTGCCAAGATAATCCAAAGTCCAAGACAGAAGAACGAAGCATATCCTCCAGCGTACGAAGAGTGCGCTCTAACTGTCCATCAGTATCCGGATGATATGCAGTGCTCAAACTCAGAGTGGTACCCAACGCCTGTTGAAAACTACCCCAGAAACTTGAGGTAAACAGCGGGTCTCTATCACTGACTATGCTCACTGGAATCCCATGCAATCGCACTATCTCGTGGATATATAAGCGTGCCATGCGATCATAAGAATACTCCCGATTATAAGGAATGAAATGTGCTGATTTCGTCAAACGGTCAACAAAGACCCAGATAGCATCACATTGACGTGAAGTCATAGGCAAATGGGTAACAAAATCCATAGTCACATGCTCCCACTTCCATTCGGGAATCTCAAGATTCTGCAGTAATCCACCTGGTCATCGGTGTTCAGCCTTGACCTGTTGACAAACAAGACATCTTGAAACAAATTGATACACACTCCGCTTCATCCCTTTCCACCAGAATCTGGTTCGCAAGTCCTTATACATTTTCATACTTCCAGGATGAACTGATAATCGACTCTTGTGAGCTTGAGAAAGAATATCATTCCTGTGCTCCGCAACATTAGGTACAACCACCCGATTCGATAAGCACAATAAACCATCTGTCTGAAAATATAATCCAGATGTATTAAACCCATTGGCTAGACATTCCAAACGCTTAGTTTTAACATCAGATATCTGAGCATCTCTAATCCGAGAATACAATGTTGGCTCAGATAAAATAGTATACAAGTGAATCCCATTTCTCCCTTTCTTATTCTTGAGTGTAAAACTCAATGAACAACACTCTTGAATCATATGCGATAATTCACTAGTCTGAAGTGCAGAAAATCTAACCTGCCGACTCAAGGCATCAGTAGTAAGATTAGCAGAACCTGGATGATATTTGATCTCGCAATCATAATCTTTCAGTAAGTCCATCCAGCGTCTCTGTCGCATATTCAAATCCGCTTGAGTGAATAAATACTTCAAACTCTTGTGATCCATGAATATCTCAAATTTCTCGCCATAAAGATAATGCCTTCAGATCTTGAGTGCAAATACAATGGCGGCTAACTCGAGATCATGCACTGGATAATTATTCTCATGTGTCTTCAACTGTCAAGAATCATAGGCAATAACATGTCCATGCTATGTCAGAACACATCCAAATCCCTGACCAGAGGCATCGGTATAGACAACATAACCTCCTGATCCAGAAGGTAAAGCTAGTACAGGTGCAGTAGTAAGACGTCTACGCAGCTCGTGAAATGACTCCTCACAATCCGAGGACCATATGAAGGCAACATCTTTTTGTGTAAGCTGAGTCAAAGGCCTGGCCAACTGTGCAAAATTCTTGATGAACCGACGGTAATATCTAGCTAGACCCAAGAAACTTCGAATCTCAGCAACCGTCATCGGACGAGACCAGTTCATCACTACCTCTATCTTACTTGGATCAACAGATATTCCTTCACTAGAAATCACATGACCGAAAAACACTATCCGATCAAGCCAAAATTCACACTTGCTCAATTTTGCATATAGCTGCTTATCTTGTAACGTCTCCAATATAATCCTTAGATGTTGTGCATGCTCATCCTTGCCATGAGAATAGACAAGAATATCATCAATAAAGACGATGACAAATCTATCCAGATATTCTCGAAATACCTGATTCATCAAATTCATAAAGACTGTCGGTGGATTCGTCAATCCGAATGGCATTACCAGAAATTCATAATGCCCGTATCTAGTCCTGAAAGCAGTCGTAGAAATATCTGAGTCTCATACCCGCATCTGGTGGTATCCAAACCTCATATCTATCTTTGAGTAGACAAAAGTACCCTGTAATTGATCGAACAGATCATCAATTCGTGGCAAAGGATACTTATTCTTGATGGTGACATGATTCAACTGCCTGTAATCAATACATAATCGCATCGATCCATCTTTCTTTTTGACAAACAAAACAGGTGCTCCCCACGGAGAAACACTCGGACAAATATATCTCTTATCAAGCAGATCCTGCAACTGCTGTTTCAATTCCCTCATCTCTAATGGTGCCAGACGATAAGGTGCTCGGGATATAAGTGTTGTTCCTGGTACTAGATCAATACCAAATTCAACCTCTCGAACCGGAGGAAAACCAAGAATATCATCTGGAAATACATCGGGAAACTCACTGACAACCGGTAACTGGTCAATACCCAAACTACTCGTGGACAAATAAACTGCATAAATGAGGTAGCCCTCCCCACCTGACTCTAATTCATGACATGCCTTCAGAGCCGATACAAGTGGCATCGGAGGTCGCGCACCCTCACCATAAAAGTACCAGCTTTCACACTCAATAGGATGAAACTGTACCAAATGATGATAACAATCCACAGTAGCGTGATACAAAGTCAGCATATCTATTCCCAAAATACAGTCAAAATCTGTCATCGCTAAAATCATCAAATTAGCTGATAACACATGACCCTCAAACTCTAGAAGGAAACTCATCACTAGACGATTAGTTACTACCTCCTGCTCTAGCGGAGTAGATACAACTAAATCTATATCTAATAATACATAAGTTAATCTATGTCTCTTAACAAAGAGACTAGAAATAAAGGAATGTGATGCACCGATATCAATTAAAACAAGTGCAGGAATATCACATAGTAAAAAGGTACCTGCCAACATGCGATCGCTTCCCTCATTAGCCTGCTCCTGAGACATGGCAAATACCTGCCTTTGAGTCTGTGGACGGTAACCAAAAGAAATCTGTGGTGCTGGCTGCTGACGTGGAAAAGTAGAAGCCTGAGATCCAATATGTGATCCCGATCCACTAGCAGAACCCATACGCTAAGTACAATCTCTTCGCAGATGTCCCTGCTCACCACAAATATAACAAGCACCAGTAGCCTTCCGACATGAACCTGCAGGATGCTTCCCACCACAGTGACAGCAAAACACCTCCTTCTTATTCTTCCCAAAATGGAATGTACCTCGTGAACCATGAGAACCAGACGAAGTAGTAGTAAAAGAAGACATAGGCCAAGATTGCACAACAGATTGAGCCCTAGGCTCAAAAGATCCACTAGGTTGTCCTGGCATCATCAATAGTGCCCGTCTATTGCTGTTCTCCACTTGACAGCAACGGTTCACCAAAGTCTCATAAGATATCGGATCATCATAGACGACAACTTGTGAATAGATATCTTGAATCAATCCTTGCAGAAAGATATCATACTTTGACGCATCACTATCACTGATATGAGTACTGAAAGGTAGTAGATCAAGAAATCATTGCTGATATTGATCAATAGTCATTGATCCTTGCCTCAGAGTCAGCAACTCCATCGATCGTGCCTGAAGAACTGCTGGAGGAAAATATAGTTTCTGAAACTGCCGAAAGAAATCCCCCCAAGTCAACTGTTGTGGGGTCTCGGTTTGCTAATCTCATTCTAGGGCAATAATTAGAAGTTAAACAATAACATCCAAGATCATTGAAGTCATAAATTTTTTTTTTAATATACACGGACCCCGTGCCTAGGTCTGCACCCAGGTCCGTGCATTAATCTGTAGCGGAAGATTCAAAGTTTAAATATACACGAACCCCATGCCCCCATCCTTGTCCAGGTCCGTGCATATCATTTCAAATTCTGGATGTTACTGTTTCACTTCGATACCACACGGACCCATGCACGGATGCATGTCCAGGGTCTGTGCCTTTGTAAAATTCAGCACATTAAAAATGTGAGAGTACACGGACCCTTTGTGGGGTCTCAGTTTGCTAATCTCACAACATGCATTTCTTGTAACAAAAGAATAGTTTGAAATCATTAAAATAACTAAACTATACAAGTTGGTAAAAATACCATTCAACTATAACCAAGCCATATAGTTTCTAAACATGATTGATGCTATCTAAAATACATCATTCAGCAACAAACCGAGTTCCCACATATACAACTCTCTCTCACGAGCTACCCATGTCGACTCTGGTCAGCTCCTGCCCCACCTGTAGTCATGCACACATACAAAATAAGACAACATCCGGATAAACTCCGGTGAGAATATAATTCACAGTATAAAAGACATATAAATGCGTTAAAATATAAACATATCAACTCTAACCATTTCAACAAAAAATAGATTATTATAACGCATATATCAATTCGAAACATATAAATCAAGACTTCAAATCAATAGCATCATATATTAAGAATTGATTCATATCAAATCTCTGCCATCAAGATTCGTATCCGATCTTGACATGGATATCCATCTATCGTAGTCATATCTGACTCGAAAATAAGGTTCATCAAACCTTGGAATTATAATCAATTCAAATATCATATCATATCAAAATCAAAGATCCACTACCTGAGATGGATCAACAATAATAACATCAAATTCTAAATCAAGAACAAATAATAATCAAGTATGTGATTTGTAGGGATAACTCAAGAATCATCATTCTCGAGTATCGAATCCCTGACTCTCGATGTCATCTTATACCTTGCAGTCGTGTTTACGATGCTCCAAATCTGGACAATCAACACAATAAACTCAAATCACAATTCAGCTCAAGTTCTCTAATCAATCTTCAAGTGAAATGACTCCAACCTTGAGCTATTTGATCCCGTTTCCAAATTCTGAATTCTCGAGTCCAAATCGCTTCTTTACAAAGTTGAAATATAGCATATCAAGCTATTTATATCAGCTAAGAACTCACATAAAAATCTGCTCAATCACATCTCAAACTTCAAGGCAAAACTAGGTGCAAACTTTGCTCAATTCTTGGCCGATTCGAAGTTTAGATTATCGAGTTCGAAAAATTCAAATACAATCTGAAATGAAGTGTAAATATGTTTCATATATCAGCAATCAACTCCTATCTACCTCAGCTCAAGCAATCTAAACTCAAACGTGATCAAAGTCTTGAATCGACGGTATAACGGTATAAAATCGGTAATTCAAAAAGCATAACATCAATTTTTCTATCATCTCATTACCATAACATTCTTAATTCCAGCAGCATATAAACGTGAAGATTAGCCCCCAACTTCAGATTTTACACAATTCTTTAATAATTCGAAAACATTTCCAAACGACGATCTTTTCTCGATCCGTCTTAGATATGATATCGTCGTATATACTAGAACACGTTTATACAATCAAATCTTAATTCTAACAACAACATAAAATTCAAATATGGCAGAACTTCATAAAACTTACGTCAAAACGTATCACTCAGAGCCGTGATCGCAAATATACGATCAATCTGGAATTCTACCAGACGGATCAATTTTTATCGGAGCTTGAAAGGTTGAAAAATGGCTTGGAACTCTTCTCTCTCCCTTCTCTCGTTTGTTTTTGTTTGTGGGCTGGTAATCTGATCCCTTTTCATCCTTCTTACACGTTTAAACATCAATTTGCAAGAAAATTTTAATTGGTCCCTGAACTTTGGCCTAATTGCAAATCAGTCCCGGACAAGCGATTTAATTCAATTTAAATTCAAAATAATTTAGGAATATTAGAATTTAATCCTAAACTCTAAATATTATCAAATTAAATATTCTCCAATTAAAATTAAATAATTTCGGACCTTATCGCATTTTAGTCCTTGAACTTCTCAATATTTGCAAAATGGTCCTTGATCAGATTTCAACATCTAATTAAATCATCTTTCATTCTCGGAACTCGGAATTTAATTTTTAAATTCCATAAATATGAAATTCAAATATTTTCATCTTTTAATATAAGAATCCCGGAATTTAAATCTCAAAATCTGTAAATTCTTAAATTAAATATTTCCAACTCGGAAATTAAATCTCTAATTTCCATATATTATCCAATTGATATTTTCCTAAAATTTGGAATTTAAATCTCAATTCCTTAATTAAGAACTTAATCTTTCAGGGCCTTACACCTGTCCTGTAAGGCCCGAGATTATTTAATTTTAATCCGAGAATATTTAATTTGAGAATTTTTGGAGTTTAGATTTAAATTCTAATATTCTTAAATTATTTAGGATAGAAATTGAATTAAAAAGAAGTTTCAAGGGCCAATTTGCAAATAGTGAAGAGTTGAAGGGCTAAAGTGCAATTATAGCTTTTTGAGTGGGACACTTGTCTATACATGCATATTCACGTGTATTACCACCATTTTGCATCAGATTTATCAGATTATTCATTCAAGAAACCGAGAGCTATCTTCTTCCTTGCAAATTTCATCTTAAATCTTCAATATCTCAATATCCGTCCGATCGAATTAAATTCCGGGCATAGTTCTGCGATCCTTGAAAGATGAGCTTCGATTTGGTGTAAGTATCTTTATGATTCAAGATATTTCGAAATTGTGTGTGTGAAGAACTCAGAATTTGAGTATGGATTTATGTTCTTGAGATTCTATGTGTTGTATTATCGCAATCGGGTCGAAGATTGGATGCCGTTTCTATTTCTTATGAATTTTTCAGCATATATTTCGAAATGGTAGCTGCTGATATGCTGGTATATTGATGTATTTTGGCTGGTATATCATGTATTGAAGTAGATATGAATGATAGATTGGTTGGATTTCAGTTTCGGTTACCGATTCCATACCGTTACGCCGTCGGTTTGAAAAATGATCAAGTTTGAGTCTAGATTGTTTGAGCTGAGTATTATGTGAGTTCTTGCTGATGTTCTTAGACATGTTTGATGTATTTTCAGATTGAAAACAGGGGACTTCAAGTTAAGAATCACGACTTCGAAACCAATCGATGGAAGAACAAGGTTTGTGACTTGTTAGCCTTGAATATTGAGAAGAGAATGAGCAGATTTTGATTGTGTTCTTGTTGTGCAGCTATATCAGATTTGAAGAGCTTTGAAACCAAATTTGAAAGGTATAAGACAACCTTAGAATAAGGGCTTTGAATATTCAAGAGGTTTCCTTGAATGCCCTTTTCAAAACCACATACTATGTGCTTATATGTGTTGTATTTGCACATTTACTTGCTTGTTTGACTTAGCTTGTTATTAGTTGGCTTTTACTCTTATGCTTCTAGATTTTGATGCATTCATCTTGAGCCAACAACCCTTTGAGATTTGAAATGGCAGATTCGCCAAAAGAATACAGATGTTTGGATATATATAAAGGAACCTAGGAGATAGATCAACTCCTATGGTTAGAAACTTGATATAGTATGCCAAAGTCCGGGAAAAGAGCTCAACGCCACCCCGAAAGGGAGATTAGGTGGGAGATTTGTTGTGTTCTTCTTCCCCGGGATCCCAAGAACCGATATAGAACTTGATAGCAGATTTTTAAAATCATGCATTGCAATAGATTGGTTTAATGCTTGTTGAGAGGTTTATATGAGTATTTCTTTGAACTATATGTTATGCATGATCTAGTTGTTTTATACTGGGATTCAATTCTCACCGGAGATATCCGGCTATTTCTATGTTTGTATGTGTGCATGGGAATAGATGGGGCGAGCACAGGACAAAGAAGATTGTAAGAAGAACGAGAGCAAGAGTAGCATGTGGTGAACTCGGGTTTATGCAGTAGAATTGATGTCAACCTTTGTATTTAGATCTTGTCTATGTTTTGTTATAAACACTTGCATATAAAGACTTGTATGAATGGCAAGAATAAGAACATTTGAGCATATAGATATGTATGTTGTCAAGAACAAGAGTATGTAAGATCTTATGGTTGTATGTCAAGTTCCTTGTTTAGTTACTTGGTTAGTTCATGGATTTGCATGTTTTCATCTAGATTTTGATGTTAAATTCATGCTATATATGTTTGTCAATGTTTGAGGATCAAAACAGGGACAAAGACATCATTTTCAGCTGTTTGGTAGGCAAATCAGAGGGCCAGGCGCGCCCGCCCAGCCCAGAGGCGCGGCCGCGCCTAACCAAGGCACCTTGGGTGCCTTGGACCGAGCCCTATGTGCGCCCGCGCCACATGAGGCGCGCCCGCGCGTCAAGGGTTCTCTAAAAAAAAAAAAAATATTTGTCGATCTTTTCGCGACTCGTTTTTGCGTCGCCAAATGTAAGGTTTTGCGTCGCCAAATTTCTTGTATTATTTATTTAATTTTTAAGTAGATTAATATTCTGATTGAATATTTCTTGTTATTAATCGCCCTATAAGATGAGATTAGCACCCGAGGTCCCCACAACAGGTGGTATCAGAGCGTAAGTTCTGGACTGATTAGAGAGAAGCGAGCGGGGTAGATCGAGTCCTCTTGATTGATTGATTTTGCTTGCATGATTTAATGTTTTAGATTAAATTGATCACATGATTATGTGTATTGATTTTATAAGCATGATTTATTGCTTTATCAAGTATGTATTATTTGAGAATGAATTAGAATCGGTTTTGGATCAGAACTTGATCTCTAGAGAAGGCATGAAAATGCTAATCAGAGGGGGGCTGTGTTGGAAAACTGGCGAGTTCCCAGACCAATTACGATTGATACCCGGTGCAGCGGAAGTTTAAAAATTTTCTCATGGAACGATTCCATGGTGTGGGTATCAACCATACAACGATTGAATTACGTGTGTGTAAAATTTAAATAACAATTAAATAAATTTTACCTCAAATCTCGCAACGAGATTAATGGACACCAACAGAACAATTCTGCTCTTGTTGTCTCTCCTTGGAACCGATGAACGCCTTCAATCAGGTCCACGAACAGAGGTTTAATCCCTCTGATAGATTGCACTAGAAAATCTATCAGAAGTTTTCTGCGAAGAGAATACACGAATTTGATTCGTTATTCCTTACTGCGATTCAAAATCACAGACCGGAATTTTCTCGGGCAGAGGGGAGGGGTCGGCCGAAAACGTTTTTGAGAGGGGTAGGGTTTCGAAAATCCTGTCTCAAAAATTATGACCTGTTGTGTGTAATTTCTGTACTGAAATAACTTATTTTATAATGCAGGCCACTAACACCTTAGGGCCCATTAGTCATAAGTCAGGGCCCGACAAGCAAAGCCCGCTCGTTCAGAAATTAATATAAAATTCATCGTGACTCCGATTGATGAAACGATTTCACCAATGTGCACAGAAACCATTTCTGCACATTTTAAAGTCAAAATAAATTTTCCTGAATCCGAATTCAGTGGTTTCCAAAAATGTCCATCCCTATGTCATTTTAGGAAATCCTACTCCCTTACTCTTATTTAAGAAGTCCAACTCCTTAGTTCATTAAATTTAACTCTTTAAATTTAACTATCTCAACGGGATTAAAACTCCATTACACTGTGTGACCCTCAATGGTTCAGGGATACAGCTAGCCGTGGGCTCACAACTCCTTGTGACTCGGAACAACACTTTCCGACTTGCCCAACGAATCATGGTAAAGCGCCTAGCAACATCGCCCCATGATTCCCTAGGTATCACTGATAGTGCCTACAAGAACCAGTAGATTTTGGTTAACGTACAGTACGGTCCCTTCATCCATATATCCCGATCGAATCAACAACCATTGGTATATCGAGAGTCGCTCAAGATTCGATAACTATGCAATACATCTTGAAGATCAAATTAGTGACATCGCATGTGCTACTAAGAAACCATTTCTTAAATCACATCAAGTACTCTGGCCAGAGATTTGTCACACTAATATCTCCTCAGATCGCATAGGATATCCACACTCGCAAGTATGTGGTGAATCCTTGACAACAATGCATTGACTCCTATATGTGTCGTAACTGTACCCAATCTCGACACCTGATGACCCCCTCAGAGTCGGTAAACGAGTCAAAGCACAGTACTAGCATATAGAGTCTCCATGATGTTTCAAGTCGTAAGGACTAATGGTGTACAACCAAAACCGCGGACTTTATCCACTCGATAAGTGATAACCACTTGGAAAGTCCGGATAGGGTAGTTCGACTATTCATCCTATGAATATCCATTTGCATGCTTCGAACATCTCCATGTTCCCTACCAATGAAACGTGGTACTCCGCATCGCAAATGCTAGTCTCAAACTCGAGCGATCCTTATCCTTATTATCGGACGGCTCAATCGACTAGGAACGGTTTTAGAATATACAGTGACTATAAGATGTATTTCATGATAGACATCTCCATGTTCTACCACATCTTACATACACTATAGTATATTCAAGGTCTTTATCAAAACAACAATAGTATATCACAATATAACAATATGAAGTAATATAAAGTCATTGCCATAATAGTGTAAATAATATTAAACAAAAGATTGTTTATACAAAGAGTCAACAAAGCCCATAGCCACACAGTTGGCTCACTGGGCACCCACTCTTACAATCTCCCACTTGCCCTATAGCCAACTAGTCATACTACGTAGACCCATTGCTTCGCGATGTTTGTCAAACAATGGTCCTGGCAAAGGCTTAGTAAGTGGATCAGCGATATTGTCTGCAGAGGCCACTCGTTCGACACTGATGTCTCCTCTTTCCACAATCTCCCGGATTATGTGGTATTTCCTCAGTACGTGTTTGGATCTTTGATGAGACCTTGGTTCCTTTGCTTG
The DNA here is from genome assembly GCF_033568475.1 of Henckelia pumila. Taxonomy (NCBI): domain Eukaryota; kingdom Viridiplantae; phylum Streptophyta; class Magnoliopsida; order Lamiales; family Gesneriaceae; genus Henckelia; species Henckelia pumila. The sequence continues at coordinate 145,292,471 of NC_133120.1, forward strand.
AGCAACGGCACCCGTGTTGTCGCAGTACACCGGGACTGGACCAACAAATTCAGGAATGACGCCCAACTCTTGGACGAAATTCCTCATCCAAACGGCCTCTTTAGCAGCAGCTGATGCTGCAATGTATTCAGCCTCAGTGGTGGAATCCGCTGTGGTGTCCTGCTTGGAACTCTTCCAAGAGACAGCACCACCATTGAGCATGAACACAAATCCAGAGGTTGACTTCGAGTCATCCACATCACTTTGGAAGCTAGAGTCGGTATAGCCTTCCAGTTTGAGTTCTCGTCCTCCATAAACCATGAACATATTCTTAGTCCTTCGCAAGTACTTAAGAATGTCCTTCACGGCTTTCCAATGCATCTGACCAGGATTAGACTGATATCTGCTCGTGACACTCAGAGCAAATGCTACATCCGGTCTGGTAGATATCATCCCATACATGATACTACCTATAGCTGACGCATATGGTACATGTGTCATATTCTCTATCTCTGCATCAGTCTTGGGACACATAGACTTGGATAGAGAAACTCCGTGACACATGGGTAGATGTCCTCTCTTGGACCCATCCATTGAAAACCGTTTCAATATGGTATCGATGTAGGTTGATTGAGTGAGTCCTATCATTCTCTTAGATCTATCCCTATAGATCTGTATCCCAAGAATGTAGGATGCCTCACCCAAATCCTTCATCGAAAATCTACCTGATAACCATATCTTTGTTGACTGCAACATCCCTACATCATTCCCAATGAGTAGGATGTCATCAACATAAAGTACTAAGAATGTCACCGCATCCTTAACTACTTTCTTGTACACGCAAGGTTCCTCCGGGTTCTTGATGAAACCAAAGTCTTTAATTGTTTCATCAAATTTCTGGTTCCAACTTCTTGATGCTTGTTTTAGACCATAAATTGATCTCTGAAGCTTGCATACCTTATGCTCGCTTCCCATGGATGTGTACCCCTCAGGCTGCTTCATATAGATTTCTTCCTTAATGTCTCCATTAAGAAAAGCAGTCTTCACATCCATTTGCCATATCTCATAGTCATACCATGCAGCTATGGCAATAAGGATTCTTATGGACTTGAACATTGCGACTGGTGAAAAGGTTTCATCATAGTCAACTCCTTGCCTTTGAGTATAACCTTTCGCCACCAATCGCGCCTTGTAGGTCAATACCTTACCATCAGGCCCAAGCTTTCTTTTGTAGATCCATTTACACCCTATTGGAACAATTCCATCGGGAGGATCCACTAAAGACCAGACTTGGTTAGTATGCATCGAATCCAATTCTGACTGCATAGCTTCAAGCCATAAATTCGAATCCGCATCAGAAATTGCTTCCTTGAAGCTTCTTGGATCACATCCAATGTCGGGTTCATCTTGACCCTCTTCAAGAAGAAGACCATATCGAACTGGAGGTCTAGAAGTCCTCTCGGATCTTCTAGGTGCAGGCGTGTCCAGCAATGGTTCCTGAGGTGTGGGATCGTTATTTTGTATTTCGGGTTCTTCTCGAACTTCTTCGAGTTCCATCATCTCGCCTTTCTTATCCAATAAGAATTCCTTCTCCAAGAAGGTGGCATTCCGTGAAACAAACACCTTTGTTTCAGCAGGATAATAGAAATAATATCCGATTGAATTCTTCGGATACCCTACAAAATAACACAAGCTGGATCGACTATCCAACTTATCTCCCACTGTCCGCTTCACGTAAGCAGGACATCCCCAAATCCTCAAGTACGAATACTTAGGAGCTTTGCCATTCCATAACTCGTATGGTGTTTTGTCCACTGCTTTAGTGTGGACGTTATTCAACAACAATACCGCCGTTTCAAGCGCATAGCCCCAAAACGAAGGTGGAAGCTCAGTGAAGCTCATCATGGATCGAACCATGTCCAACAAAGTTCGATTACGACGCTCCGATACACCATTAAGCTGTGGTGTCATAGGAGGAGTCCACTGAGAGAGAATCCCATTCTCTTTTAGATAGTCCAAAAACTCGGTACTCAAGTATTCTCCACCTCGATCCGATCGAAGTGCTTTAATACTTTTACCTAGCTTGTTTTCTACTTCAGCCTTGAATTCTTTGAACTTTTCAAATGCTTCAGACTTATATTTCATTAAATATAAATACCCATACCTAGAATAATCATCAGTAAAGGTAATGAAGTAGGTGTGGCCATGTTGAGTCCCTACTCTAAATGGACCACAAACATCTGTATGGATCAAATCCAACAGATTTTGACTACGCTCAGGCTTCCCCTTAAAAGGAGATTTAGTCATTTTCCCTTTTAGGCAGGATTCACAAGTAGGTAGAGAGTTAATATCAGACATATCAAACATGCCCTCTCCCACTAGCTTGTTCATCCTCCTTGAGGAAATATGACCTAGTCTAGCGTGCCATAGGTTTGCCGGGTTTTGACTATCGATTTTCCTTTTGTTTGTTGTTGCCGGTTTGTCAATACAATTTATTGGAACGTCTTCTAGTTTTAAGTTGTATAGATCGTTTTCAAGTTGTCCATTTCCAATCAAACATTCATTCTTGTAAATATTGCAAATCCCATTCACAAAATTGCAAGAATAACCATCTCTATCAAGCATAGAAATAGAAATAATGTTTTTAATTAAATCTGGAACAAATAAAACATCTCTTAATAATAACTTAAAACCGTTCTGCAAAAATGTCTCCTATAGCTTTGGATTTATCTCTGGAACCATTCCCGAGCCTTGACTGGGTCTTACCCATCCTTAGCCTATTACTTCTTGTCATCATTTGCAACTCATTGCAAATATGAGATCTACATCTGGTATCCAATACCCAAGTAGTATTAAGAAAAACATTTTAATGTAAAACATACCCTTTGCAGTTCGCAACTGCTTGAGGTATTCCTTGCAGTTACGTTTCCAATGACCGGGTTTCTTGCAGTGATGGCAAACTTGTTTAGACTTGTCCAATTTTGCATGTAACATTTGGCCTTGAGATCATGGTCCAACCATTTCTCTAGTTCGGCCAACCTTTCGGCAGTTACATCAGTCGGGGCTGTTTTTCGGAGAAGCCTTTTCTAACACTTAGAAAATCTTTTCCGAACTTAGGACAATCTTAACTTATGGAATCATTCTGTATTTGTTTGCGCCAATGAGCTTGCTTTGTTGGAGAATAGAAACATGTGGATTACTGAGATAAAACAGACAATTATCGATGATTGTTTAAGCAATTTACTAAGACATAAAATAGGCGAATTTAATTTTATGAATCTCACTCCCACTATTTTAACGATTTCACCACCCTCTAGTGAAAACGGGAAACTTTTTCCTTAGTGAGAACATGGAGTCCAATTGACAAACTTATGGTCCCGAATAATATCAGCCAACCATAATTCTCAAAAGGTAGAGCCCAATTGCTTCCAAAGCAACCCCCATGTATTTACCTCATGTCCAATAAGGGCCCAATAATATGACGCCGTTTAAAGTGACATGTCAAGATGACCCATCAATATTAAGTTGTGATGGACGGTCGCCATGTGGATCCCCCAATAATATGAGCCGATCCCATGGGAGTTCCACCCAACTTACAACATTTGTCGATCCAATGTACAGCTTTCCGACGGACGGGCCCCCCCAATAATATGAGCCGGACCGTATCCGCGGGTAGCATCACATACATTGACCGTTGATGGAAGGTAGGAACATTTAAACAATATTTAAATTTCCTTTATTTATCTTGATATAAATTTTAAATCATATTTAAAATGAGGGATTTTATTTATAAAAATATTTGTCTCATCATATTTAATTTATTGCATGCATTGCCGGATTCACGCAATTTATGTCTAAACATGCATACAATCATAATATCACATATTATAGGATGATCGATTCCATTTCTAATTGACCCGTGGTTGCCAATCACGGGTCTTAGTCCAATCCTAGGTAATATGCAGTATGCAAATGCAATCCTATTACATATGCTTCCAATTTAAATTTCTTCAGTCTTCATTGTCTGCTGGGCCCACCATCTTCAAATCTTGATCTCCCACTAAATCTAATGTATTTACAATAAATAACAATGACAAGTAGGGGATACATTTTTAGGGGTGGGAACGGGCTATAAACCAAGCCCACTTTTATTACATATGACATTCATATCGGGCCATAAACCAGGCCCATTAATAAAACCAACAACAATAAAGACAAAATGTAAATTCCTAACATACACCTACAAAATTGGTCATGGCAATCGATCATCCTTATCCAATAACATTTAATTCAAAATTAATTTATTGGATAACATGCTGTGGCAATTCAAATTTAAACAAGATAAAATCATATTTTATATATAAAATCACATTTCACATATAAAATCATATTTTATCTCCATATCAAATAAAATCATATTTTATCTATAAAATCCAATTTTACAAATAAAATCATATTTTATCTAATATATCATAAGATCATATCTTATCATCAATTGTACCAAAATAATTGATTTCAAAATTCAATTTACGGATAAAATATTAAAATTTTCCAAAAATTCAAATTTATCCAAAATCAATTTTAAAATTTACGGACTCGAACAATTCGATCCGAAATCTCGTGAACCAATCAAAAACAATTTTTGACCGGACCAAAAATAAAATTTTAAATGTTAAAATTAATAAAAATATTAAAAATTAATTTTTCCCGCGGGCCACCCGGGACACTCCCGGGTTGGCCCGCACCCGGGGCGCGGGCCGGGGGCAGCCCGGCTGCCCCCTTAGGGCAGCGCCTGGCGCCGCCCCTGGGCGGCGCCGAGCGCCGCCCCTGGGCAGCGCCGAGCGCTGCCCTGCGCAGCGCCCAGCGCTGCGCTGGGCAGCGCACAGCGCTGCCCTGGGCGGCGCCGTGCGCCGCCCTGGGCGGCGACGGTCGCCGCCTTGGGCGGCGCCGTGCGCCGCCCGGGGCAGCAACAATTGCTGCCCCACCGGGCAGCGATCCAATCGCTGCCCGGGTTTTGCCTCGAAAAAATTTTTTTTTTTATTTAAAATATTTATTTTGTTTCAAAAACCGAGACTCAAAAATTTTGTACAATTGATTAATTCAATCGATTGATCTGAGCAACCTGGCTCTGATACCACTGTTGGAAAACTGGCGAGTTCCCAGACCAATTACGATTGATACCCGGTGCAGCGGAAGTTTAAAAATTTTCTCATGGAACGATTCCATGGTGTGGGTATCAACCATACAACGATTGAATTACGTGTGTGTAAAATTTAAATAACAATTAAATAAATTTTACCTCAAATCTCGCAACGAGATTAATGGACACCAACAGAACAATTCTGCTCTTGTTGTCTCTCCCTGGAACCGATGAACGCCTTCAATCAGGTCCACGAACAGAGGTTTAATCCCTCTGATAGATTGCACTAGAAAATCTATCAGAAGTTTTCTGCGAAGAGAATACACGAATTTGATTCGTTATTCCTTACTGCGATTCAAAATCACAGACCGGAATTTTCTCGGGCAGAGGGGAGGGGTCGGCCGAAAACGTTTTTGAGAGGGGTAGGGTTTCGAAAATCCTGTCTCAAAAATTATGACCTGTTGTGTGTAATTTCTGTACTGAAATAACTTATTTATAATGCAGGCCACTAACACCTTAGGGCCCATTAGTCATAAGTCAGGGCCCGACAAGCAAAGCCCGCTCGTTCAGAAATTAATATAAAATTCATCGTGACTCCGATTGATGAAACGATTTCACCAATGTGCACAGAAACCATTTCTGCACATTTTAAAGTCAAAATAAATTTTCCTGAATCCGAATTCAGTGGTTTCCAAAAATGTCCATCCCTATGTCATTTTAGGAAATCCTACTCCCTTACTCTTATTTAAGAAGTCCAACTCCTTAGTTCATTAAATTTAACTCTTTAAATTTAACTATCTCAACGGGGATTAAAACTCCATTACACTGTGTGACCCTCAATGGTTCAGGGATACAGCTAGCCGTGGGCTCACAACTCCTTGTGACTCGGAACAACACTTTCCGACTTGCCCAACGAATCATGGTAAAGCGCCTAGCAACATCGCCCCATGATTCCCTAGGTATCACTGATAGTGCCTACAAGAACCAGTAGATTTTGGTTAACGTACAGTACGGTCCCTTCATCCATATATCCCGATCGAATCAACAACCATTGGTATATCGAGAGTCGCTCAAGATTCGATAACTATGCAATACATCTTGAAGATCAAATTAGTGACATCGCATGTGCTACTAAGAAACCATTTCTTAAATCACATCAAGTACTCTGGCCAGAGATTTGTCACACTAATATCTCCTCAGATCGCATAGGATATCCACACTCGCAAGTATGTGGTGAATCCTTGACAACAATGCATTGACTCCTATATGTGTCGTAACTGTACCCAATCTCGACACCTGATGACCCCCTCAGAGTCGGTAAACGAGTCAAAGCACAGTACTAGCATATAGAGTCTCCATGATGTTTCAAGTCGTAAGGACTAATGGTGTACAACCAAAACCGCGGACTTTATCCACTCGATAAGTGATAACCACTTGGAAAGTCCGGATAGGGTAGTTCGACTATTCATCCTATGAATATCCATTTGCATGCTTCGAACATCTCCATGTTCCCTACCAATGAAACGTGGTACTCCGCATCGCAAATGCTAGTCTCAAACTCGAGCGATCCTTATCCTTATTATCGGACGGCTCAATCGACTAGGAACGGTTTTAGAATATACAGTGACTATAAGATGTATTTCATGATAGACATCTCCATGTTCTACCACATCTTACATACACTATAGTATATTCAAGGTCTTTATCAAAACAACAATAGTATATCACAATATAACAATATGAAGTAATATAAAGTCATTGCCATAATAGTGTAAATAATATTAAACAAAAGATTGTTTATACAAAGAGTCAACAAAGCCCATAGCCACACAGTTGGCTCACTGGGCACCCACTCTTACAGGCTGAAACAGAATGGGTGAGTCTGATATATTGATACTTTTGTGTGCTAATCCTTTTGAATATCAGATATGCCTCCTCGTCAAGCGCCGGTTACTAGACAGACATTGGTCGTTCCTCCGCCAGAACAGGCAGATGTACCACAGGCCGCAGAAGCTCCTAGACCAGAACAGGGTAGTACATCCAATGATCCAATGGATGTTACAGCAACACCTATGGAGACTTTACTGAAAAGATTTCAATCTTTCAAGCCGCCTACTTTGAAAGGAACCGAGAACTCAGTTGAATGTGAAGGCTGGTTAGAGGATATGGAAATGTTGTTTGATTCCCTAGATTATGCAGATGACAGAAGAGTCAGACTGATTAGGCACCAATTACACGAGGTTGCCAAGAGTTGGTGGATAACAACCAAGAGAGCTCTTGAAAATCGAGGTACACCTATCACTTGAAAAGTATTTACAAAAGAATTTTATCAACGTTTCTTTCCAGTGTCGTACAGAAAGGACAAGGGTGCAGAGTTTGCAAATCTGAAACAGGGGAATCTGAATATAGAAGAGTACGTTGCCAAGTTCTCTACGTTGCTAAAGTTTGCTCCACATGTAGCCGGAAGTGAAGAGGCCAAAGCTGATCAGTTCATCAATGGACTGAATCCAGATGTCTGTACCCTTGTGAACTCTGGGAGGCCGAATAACTTTGCTGATGCACTTGATAGAGCAAAGGGAGCGGAGGCTGGTTTGATTAAACAGCGAGGAGCATCATTTGTTGCACAGTCTCAACGACAATCACAACCCCAAGCTCAGTTTCAACAATCATTTCTAGATTCGAGGGAGGTAGCAGCAGTGGTGGTAAGAAAGATTATCTGAAAGCAAAAGGAAAGCAGTTTAAGAAGTCAGGCAGTGGTTCATACAGCTCTAGTGGGCCAAGACAGAGCAGTGCTGGACAGGGTTCAGGCTACACAGGAATGTATTGCAACAAATGCAGAGGAAGACATCCTAGTGATCAGTGCAGAGGTGTGTCTGGGAATTGCAACATATGCCATCAGCCAGGACATTTTGCCAAGGTGTGTCCACAGCGTGGTTCAGTGAGGTCTCAAGGTGCGGGGTCATCACGATCAGTGGCTCAGCCTGAAAGGCAAGCATCTACTGTACACTCCTTCCAGCCACAGCCTCAGCAACATAATAGAGCAGGAGGTAGCCAAACAACGAATCAACCTCCAAGACAACAAGCTCGAGTCTTTGCCTTCACTGAAGAGCAGGCTCAGGCAGCACCTGACGATGTTATAGCAGGTAACTGTACTCTCTGTGGTTATCCTGCTTATGTGCTCATAGATACAGGTGCATCCCATACGTTTATATTTGAACAATTTGCTATATTACATGCATTGCCTGTTGAGTCATTATCTGCTGTAGTATCTATATCTTCACCTTTGGGGAGCGGTATAGTATCAGTGAAATCTTTCAGAAATTGTATACTACAGTTTGAAGGTAATGTGATAGAAATAGATTGTATTGTGCTTGGGTTGTCAGACTTTGATTGCATTATCGGAATCGATATGTTAACCAAGTACAGGGCTACCGTAGACTGTTTTCAGAAAGTTGTGAGATTCAGACCAGAAATGGCAGGGGAATGGAAATTCTATGGTAAAGGTTCGAGATCTCGAATACCTTTGATATCAGTTCTATCTATGACTCGTTTATTGCAGAAAGGGGCAGAGGGATTCCTTGTTTATGTAGTAGATATGTTGAAAACTAGCCCAGAATTGGCAGATCTGCCAGTGGTTAGTGAGTTTGCTGATGTCTTTCCAGATGAAATTCCAGGATTACCTCCAGCTCGGGAGATAGACTTCAGTATTGAATTGATGCCAGGTACGTTACCGATTTCAAAAGCACCTTACAGAATGACACCAATAGAGTTGAAAGAATTAAAAGAACTACTTGAAGATCTTTTAGCAAAAGGGTACATTAGACCGAGTGTTTCACCCTGGGGCGCTCCGGTTCTATTTGTACGAAAGAAAGACGGTTCAATGAGACTTTGCATTGACTACCGGCAATTGAACAAGGCGACGGTAAAGAATAAATATCCATTGCCTAGAATAGATTATTTGTTTGACCAGTTGCAGGGTTCCTCAGTATATTCCAAGATTGATTTAAGGTCCGGATATCATCAGTTAAGAGTTCGGGATGAAGATATATCGAAGACCGCATTTAGAACGAGGTATGGTCATTTTGAGTTTATTGTTATGCCGTTTGGTCTGACGAATGCTCCAGCAGTATTTATGGGTCTTATGAATAGAGTATTTCAGAAATATCTCGATGACTTTGTTATTATTTTTATTGACGATATTCTGATTTATTCTAAGAATCTGTGTGATCATGCCGAGCATCTCAGAATTATTTTAAAGACTTTGAGAACAAAAAAGTTGTATGCCAAACTGTCAAAGTGTGAATTCTGGTTGAAGAAAGTGGTCTTCCTTGGGCATATTATATCCGGAGATGGGATTTCTGTTGATCCTAGCAAGGTTGAAGCTGTGATCAATTGGCCTAGACCGATATCTGTACCAGAGATACGGATTTTTATGGGCTTAGCAGGTTATTATCGCAGATTTATTAAAGATTTCTCCAGTATTGCCAAGCCTATTACTCAGTTGACTCAGAAAAATGCACCGTATGTCTGGACTGAAGCATGTGAAGCCAGTTTCATTGAGTTGAAGAAGAGATTGACGAGTGCACCAGTCTTGACTATTCCTTCAGGTACTGGTGATTTTACTGTATATTGTGATGCTTCTCACAGGGGATTAGGTTGTCTGCTTATGCAGCGAGGACATGTTATTGCTTATGCCTCAAGACAACTAAAGCCACACGAGACCAGATATCCTATCCATGATCTGGAACTTGCAGCCATTGTATTTGCATTGAAGATATGGCGACATTATCTATACGGTGAGAAATTTGAGATTTATTCTGACCATAAAAGTTTGAAATATCTATTTTCACAGTCTGAGCTGAATATGAGGCAACGAAGATGGCTAGATTTACTGAAATATTTTGATTGTGAGATTAAATATTATCCGGGAAAGTCCAATGCAGCTGCAGATGCCTTGAGTAGAAAGGTATGTGCCTTATCCTTATCTACGATAGGTATCACTAAATTGGTAGAAGATTGCTGTGTTTCTGGATTGATATTTGAAACAGATATGAAGTTTATCAGAATTTGTGCACTTCAAGCTGAGCCAGAATTGTTGGTTAGAATCAAAGAAGCACAGAGAAATGATCAGAGTATTCAAAAGTCCATTGACATGGTCAGATCAGGGCATCAGTCTGAATACAAGGTTAGTGTAGATGGTGTTTTGTATGTGAATAACAGACTTGTTGTTCCAGATATTTCAGATTTGAAACAGCAGATATTAAAAGAGGCTCATTGTAGCAGATACAGTGTTCATCCTGGTGGCAGAAAAATGTACAATGATTTGAAAACTCAGTATTGGTGGAAACAGATGAAATCTGATATTACAGAGTTTGTATCTCGTTGTCTGAATTGTCAGCAGGTAAAGGCCGAAAGAAAGAAACCAGGTGGTTTATTGCATAGCTTACCTATTCCAGAATGGAAGTGGGATCATATTTCTATGGATTTTGTAACGAAGCTACCGCGTTCATCCAAAGGTTGTGATGCTGTTTGGGTAGTTATCAACAGATTGACGAAATCAGCCTGTTTTATTCCGTACAGAATGACATACAGACACAATCAGATGGCATAGATTTATGTCAGAGAAGTGGTAAGATTACATGGTGTGCCTAAATCTATCATTTCAGATCGAGACCCTAGATTTACATCGCACTTTTGGCACAGCTTGCAACAAGCTCTTGGTACTCGATTGCATTTGAGTACTGCGTATCATCCTCAGACTGACGGACAGTCAGAGCGGACTATCCAGACACTCGAGGATATGCTTAGAGCTGTAGTGCTAGATTTTGGCACTAGTTGGCAAGATTCACTACCACTTGTGGAATTCTCATACAATAACAGCTACCAGACTAGTATCGAGATGGCTCCATTTGAAGCATTGTACGAAAAGAAGTGCAGATCTCCTCTTTATTGGGATGATATCACAGAAACACCTGATATTGGGCCAGATATGATCCGAGAGATGACCGAGAAAGTAAGACTGATTCAGAAAAGAATGAAAACAGCACAAGATCGACAAGCCAAATATGCAAATGTCAAACGCAGGCCTTTGTGTTTTGAACAGGGGGACAGAGTGTTCTTGAAGATCTCACCTTTCAGAGGCACTGTCAGATTCGGCAAGAGATGGAAGTTATCTCCACGATTTATCGGTCCTTACGAAATTCTCGAAAAGATAGGCAATCTTGCCTATAGACTTGCTCTTCCTCCAGCTCTTTCTGGAATACATGATGTCTTTCATGTTTCTATGCTACGGAAGTATCAGCCTGATATTTCTCATGTTCTCCAGCCAGATGAAGCAGAATTAGATGAGACTCTGAGTTACTTTGAGAAGCCGATACGGATACTTGATCAGAAAGAAAAACAACTTAGAAACAAGACTATTCCTCTCGTGAAAGTGTTGGAAAACTGGCGGTCAGATCAATCACGATTGATACCCGGTGCAGCGGAAGTTTAAAATTTTTTTATCATGGAACAATTCCATGGTGTGGGTATCAACCATTCAACGATTAAATTATTGTGTGTGTAAAATTCAAATAACAATTAATTAAATTTTACCTTCAATCTCGAAGCGAGATTAATGGACACCACACAGATTTCTCTGCGCTTCTTGTATCTCCCAGGAACTGATGAACTCCTTCAATCAGGTCCACGAATGGGGTTTAAATCCCTCTGATAGATTGCACTAGAAAATCTATCAGAAGTTTTTCTGCGAAGAGATTAAACGAATCTGATTCGTTATTCCTGACTGCAATTCAAAATCACAGACCGGAATTTCTCGGGCAGAGAACAGGGAGGGGACGGCCGAAAACTTTTGAGAGAGAGGAGGGTTTCGATTTTCTGTCTCAAAAATTATGAGCTGTTATTTCTAATTTCTGTACTGCAATAACTTATTTATAATGCAGGCCACTAACACCTTAGGGCCCATTAGTCATAAGTTGAGGCCCGACAAGCAAAGCCCGCTCGTTCAGAAATTAATATAAAATTCATCGTGACTCCAATTGATAAACCGATTTCACCAATGTGCACAGAAACCATTTCTGCACATTTTAAAGTCAAAATAAATTTTCCTGAATCCGAATTCAGTGGTTTCCAAAAATGTCCATCCCTATGTCATTTTAGGAAATCCTACTCCCTTACTCTTATTTAAGAAGTCCAACTCCTTAGTTCATTAAATTTAACTCTTTAAATTTAACTATCTCAACGGGGATCAAAACTCCATTACACTGTGTGACCCTCAATGGTTCAGGGATACAGCTAGCCGTGGGCTCACAACTCCTTGTGACTCGGAACAACGATTTCCGACTTGCCCAACGAATCATGGTAAAGCGCCTAGCAACATCGCCCCATGATTCCCTAGGTATCACTGATAGTGCCTACAAGAACCAGTAGATTTTGGTTAGCGTACAGTACGGTCCCTTCATCCATATATCCCGATCGAATCAACAACCATTGGTATATCGAGAGTCGCTCAAGGTTCGATAACTATGCAATACATCTTGAAGATCAAATTAGTGACATCGCATGTGCTACTAAGAAACCATTTCTTAAATCACATCAAGTACTCTGGCCAGAGATTTGTCACACTAATATCTCCTCAGATCGCATAGGATATCCACACTCGCAAGTATGTGGTGAATCCTTGACAACAATGCATCGACTCCTATATGTGTCGTAACTGTACCCAATCCCGACACCTGATGACCCCCATAGAGTCGGTAAACGAGTCAAAGCACAGCACTAGCATATAGAGTCTCCATGATGTTTCAAGTCGTAAGGACTAATGGTGTACAACCAAAACCGCGGACTTTATCCACTCGATAAGTGATAACCACTTGGAAAGTCCGGATAGGGTAGTTCGATTATTCATCCTATGAATATCCATTTGCATGCTTCGAACATCTCCATGTTCCCTACCAATGAAACGTGGTACTCCGCATCGCAAATGCTAGTCTCAAACTCGAGCGATCCTTATCCTTATTATCGGACGGCTCAATCGACTAGGAACAGTTTAGAATATACAGTGACTATAAGATGTATTTCATGATAGACATCTCCATGTTCTACCACATCTTACATACACTATAGTATATTCAAGGTCTTTATCAAAACAACAATAGTATATCACAATATAACAATATGAAGTAATATAAAGTCATTGCCATAAAAGTGTAAATAATATTAAACAAAAGATTGTTTATACAAAGAGTCATCAAAGCCCATAGCCACACAGTTGGCTCACTGGGCACCCACTCTTACAATCTCCCACTTGCCCTATTGCCAACTAGTCATACTACGTAGACCCATTGCTTCGCAATGTTTGTCAAACAATGGTCCTGGCAAGGGCTTAGTAAGCGGATCAGCGATATTGTCTGCAGAGGCCACTCGTTTGACAATGATGTCTCCTCTTTCCACAATCTCCCGGATTATGTGGTATTTCCTCAGTACGTGTTTGGATCTTTGATGAGACCTTGGTTCCTTTGCTTGAGCAACGGCACCCGTGTTGTCACAGTACACCGGGACTGGACCAACAAATTCAGGAATAACGCCCAACTCTTGGACGAACTTCCTCATCCAAACGGCCTCTTTAGCAGCAGCTGATGCTGCAATGTATTCAGCCTCAGTGGTGGAATCCGCTGTGGTGTCCTGCTTGGAACTCTTCCAAGAGACAGCACCGCCATTGAGCATGAACACAAATCCAGAGGTTGACTTCGAGTCATCCACGTCACTTTGGAAGCTAGAGTCGGTATAGCCTTCCAGTTTGAGTTCTCGTCCTCCATAAACCATGAACATATTCTTAGTCCTTCGTAAGTACTTAAGAATGCCCTTCACGGCTTTCCAATGCATTTGACCAGGATTAGACTGATATTTGCTCGTGACACTCAGAGCAAATGCTACATCCGGTCTGGTAGATATCATCCCATACATGATACTACCTATAGCTGACGCATATGGTACATGTGTCATATTCTCTATCTCTGTATCAGTCTTGGGACACATAGACTTGGATAGAGAAACTCCATGACACATGGGTAGATGTCCTCTCTTGGACCCATCCATTGAAAACCGTTTCAATATGGTATCGATGTAGGTTGATTGAGTGAGTCCTATCATTCTCTTAGATCTATCTCTATAGATCTGTATCCCAAGAATGTAGGATGCCTCACCCAAATCCTTCATCGAAAATCTACCTGATAACCATATCTTGGTTGACTGCAACATCCCTACATCATTCCCAATGAGTAGGATGTCATCAACATAAAGTACTAAGAATGTCACCGCATCCTTAACTACTTTCTTGTACACGCAAGGTTCCTCCGGGTTCTTGATGAAACCAAAATCTTTAATTGTTTCATCAAATTTCTGGTTCCAACTTCTTGATGCTTGTTTTAGACCATAAATTGATCTCTGAAGCTTGCATACCTTATGCTCGCTTCCCATGGATGTGTACCCTCAGGCTGCTTCATATAGATTTCTTCCTTAATGTCTCCATTAAGAAAAGCAGTCTTCACATCCATTTGCCATATCTCATAGTCATACCATGCAGCTATGGCAATAAGGATTCTTATGGACTTGAACATAGCAACTGGTGAAAAGGTTTCATCATAGTCAACTCCTTGCCTTTGAGTATAACCTTTCGCCACCAATCGCGCCTTGTAGGTCAATACCTTACCATCAGGCCCAAGCTTTCTTTTGTAGATCCATTTACACCCTATTGGAACAATTCCATCGGGAGGATCTACTAAAGACCAAACTTGGTTTGTATGCATCGAATCCAATTCTGACTGCATAGCTTCAAGCCATAAATTCGAATCCGCATCAGAAATTGCTTCCTTGAAGTTTCTTGGATCACATCCAATGTCGGGTTCATCTTGATCCCCTTCAAGAAGAAGACCATATCGAATAGGAGCTCTAGAAGTCCTCTCGGATCTTCTAGGTTCAGGCGTGTCCAGCAATGGTTCCTGAGGTGTAGGATCGTTATTTTGTATTTCGGGTTCTTCTCGAACCTCTTCGAGTTCCATCATCTCGCCTTTCTTATCCAATAAGAACTCCTTCTCCAAGAAGGTGGCATTCCTAGAAACAAACACCTTTGTTTCAGCAGGATAATAGAAATAATATCCGATTGAATTCTTCGGATACCCTACAAAATAACATAAGCTGGATCGACTATCCAACTTATCTCCCACTGTCCGCTTCACGTAAGCAGGACATCCCCAAATCCTCAAGTACGAATACTTAGGAGCTTTGCCATTCCATAACTCGTATGGTGTTTTGTCCACTGCTTTAGTGTGGACGTTGTTCAACAACAATACCGCCGTTTCAAGCGCATAGCCCCAAAACGAAGGTGGAAGCTCAGTGAAGCTCATCATAGATCGAACCATGTCCAACAAAGTTCGATTACGACGCTCCGATACACCATTAAGCTGTGGTGTCATAGGAGGAGTCCACTGAGAGAGAATCCCATTCTCTTTTAGATAGTCCAAAAACTCGGTACTTAAGTATTCTCCACCTCGATCCGATCGAAGTGCTTTAATACTTTTACCTAGCTTGTTTTCTACTTCAGCCTTGAATTCTTTGAACTTTTCAAATGCTTCAGATTTATATTTCATTAAATATAAATACCCATACCTTGAATAATCATCAGTAAAGGTAATGAAGTATGTGTGGCCATGTTGAGTCCCTACTCTAAATGGACCACAAACATCTGTATGGATCAAATCCAACAGATTCTGACTACGCTCAGGTTTCCCCTTAAAAGGAGATTTAGTCATTTTTCCTTTTAGGCAGGATTCACAAGTAGGTAGAGAGTTAATATCAGACATATCAAACATGCCCTCTCCCACTAGCTTGTTCATCCTCCTTGAAGAAATATGACCTAGCCTAGCATGCCAAAGGTTCGCGGGTTTTGACTATCGATTTTCCTTTTGTTTGTTGTCGCCGGTTTATCAACATAATTCACTGGAACGTCTTTTAGTTTTAAGTTGTATAGATCGTTTTCAAGTTGTCCATTTCCAATTAAACATTCATTCTTGTAAATATTGCAAATCCCATTCACAAAATTGCAAGAATAACCATCTCTATCAAGCATAGAAATAGAAATAATGTTTTTAATTAAATCTGGCACAAATAAAACATCTCTTAACAATAATTTAAAACCGTTCTGCAAAGTCAAACAAACATCTCCAATGGCCGTAGCTTCAACTCTGGAACCATTCCCGAGCCTCAGCTGGGTCTCACCCATTCTAAGCCTGCGACTTCTTGTCATCACCTGCAAATCATTGCAAATGTGAGATCCACATCCGGTATCCAATACCCAAGAAGTTGTATTAAGTGACATGTTTATTTCAATATAGAACATACCCTTTGCAGTTCCCAACTGCTCAAGATATTCCTTGCAGTTGCGCTTCCAATGACCGGCTTCTTGCAGTAATGGCAAACATCCTTGGATTTTCCATTGTTTGAAGCCTTTGTCTTTTGCTTCTTCTCGGGCTCGACTTTCTTGGGTGGGGTAGAACGTTTCTTGCCCTTCATACTTGGCCCTTCTTAGCAGAAGATGAGGAGCCCACCAAGAAAGCTGGCTTATCCTTCTTAAGTGTGGATTCATATGTAACGAGCATATTGACCATCTCTTCTAGGGTGGCCTCTATCTTGTTCATATTAAAATTTATCACAAATCCATCAAATGAAGAAGGAAGAGACAGAAGCAATAAATCCACATTGAGTTCATGATCCAACACCAAATCTAGGGTCTCCAACTTCTGTATGAGCCAAATCACTCGTACCCCATGATCACGGACCGAAGTCCCTTCACGCATGCGGCACGTCATCAACTCCTTAACAGTAGCGAACCTTTCAGCCCTCGACTGAGCCCCAAAAAGTTCCTTGAGTTGCGCATGAATGTCAGCAGCATTCACCGTGTCCTCAAATCGCCTCTGGAGTTCATCAGACATCGATGCTTGCATATAGCATTTGGTCTTGATGTCATGGTCACACCATGCATCAAGTTTGGCCAATTCCTCCGGACTTATGTCAGCTGGTGCTTCCTTCGGAGGTGCTTTCTCTAACACGTAGAGCATTTTCTCCGAAGTTAAGACAATCTTCAACTTCCGGAACCATTCCGTATAGTTGGCGCCAGTCAACTTGTTTTGTTCGAGGATCGAGAATAATGGATTTCGCGAATTCATTGTATAAAATACTGAAAAGAAAAACAGACATATATCAATGATTGTTTAACAATTTACTAAGACATAAAATAGGCGAATTTAATTTTATGAATCTCACTCCCACTATTTTAACGATTTCACCACCCTCTAGTGAAAACGGGAAACTTTTTCTTTAGTGAGAACATGGAGTCCAATTGACAAACTTATGGTCCCGAATAATATCAGCCAACCATAATTCTCAAAAGGTAGAGCCCAATTGCTTCCAAAGCAACCCCATGTGTTTACCTCATGTCCAATAAGGGCCCAATAATATGACGCCGTTTAAAGTGACATGTCAAGATGACCCATCAATATTAAGTTGTGATGGACGGTCGCCATGTGGATCCCCCAATAATATGAGCCGATCCCATGGGAGTTCCACCCAACTTACAACATTTGTCGATCCAATGTACAGCTTTCCGACGGACGGGCCCCCCAATAATATGAGCCGGACCGTATCCGCGGGTAGCATCACATACATTGACCGTTGATGGAAGGTGGGAACATTTAAACAAATTTAAATTTCCTTTATTTATCTTGATATAAATTTTAAATCATATTTAAAATGAGGGATTTTTAATTATAAAAATATTTGTCTCATCATATTCATTTTATTGCATGCTTGCCGGATTCACGCAATTTATGTCTAAACATGCATACAATCATAATATCAAATATTATATAGGATGATCGATTCCATTTCTAATTGACCCGTGGTTGCCAATCACGGGTCTTAGTCCAATCCTAGGTAATATGCAGTATGCAATGCAATCCTATTACATATTCTTCCAATTTACATTTCTTCAGTCTTTATTGTCTGCTGGGCCCACCGTCTTCAAATCTTGATCTCCCACTAAATCTAATGCATTTACAATAAATAACAATGACAAGTAGGGGATACATTTTTAGGGGTGGGAACGGGCTATAAACCAAGCCCACTTTTATTACATATGACATTCATATCGGGCCATAAACCAGGCCCATTAATAAAACCAACAACAATAAAAACAAAATGTAAATTCCTAACATACACCTACAAAATTGGTCATGGCAATCGATCATCCTTATCCAATAACATTTAATTCAAAATTAATTTATTGGATAACATGCAGTGGCAATTCAAATTTAAACAAGATAAAATCATATTTTATATATAAAATCTCATTTCACATATAAAATCATATTTTATCTCTATATCAAATAAAATCATATTTTATCTATAAAATCCAATTTTACAAATAAAATCATATTTTACTCAATATATCATAAGATCATATCTTATCATCAATTGTACCAAAATAATTGAATTCAAAATTCAATTTACGGATAAAACATTAAAAATTTTTCCAAAAATTCAAATTTATCCAAAATCAATTTTAAAATTTACGGACTCGAACAATTCGATCCGAAATCTCGTGAACCAATCAAAAACAATTTTTGACCGGACCAAAAATAAAATTTTATCACATTAAAATTAATAAAAATTTAATTTTTCCCGCGGGCCGCCCGGGACACTCCCGAGCCGGTCCGCACCCGGGGCGCGGGCCGGGGGCAGCCCGGCTGCCCCCTTAGGGCAGCAACAATTGCTGCCCTGGCGGCGCCTGGTGCCGCCGCTGGGCGGCGCCATGCGTCGCCCTGGGCGGCGCTCAGCGCTGCCCTGGGCGGCGTCGTGCGCCGCCCTGGGCAGCGACGTGCGCCCCCTTTGGGCGGCGCCGTGCGCCTCCCCCGGGGGCAGCGACCATCGCCGCCCCCTCCGGGCAGCGATCCAATCGCTGCCCGGGTTTTGCCCCGAAAAAAAAAAAAATTTTATTTAAAAATATTTATTTTGTTTCAAAAACCGAGACTCAAAAATTTTGTACAATTGATTAATTCAATCGTTTGATCTGAGCAACCTGGCTTTGATACCACTGTTGGAAAACTGGCGGTCAGATCAATCACGATTGATACCCGGTGCAGCGGAAGTTTAAAATTTTTTTATCATGGAACAATTCCATGGTGTGGGTATCAACCATTCAACGATTAAATTATTGTGTGTGTAAAATTCAAATAACAATTAATTAAATTTTACCTTCAATCTCGAAGCGAGATTAATGGGCACCACACAGATTTCTCTGCGCTTCTTGTATCTCCCAGGAACTGATGAACTCCTTCAATCAGGTCCACGAATGGGGTTTAAATCCCTCTGATAGATTGCACTAGAAAATCTATCAGAAGTTTTTCTGCGAAGAGATTAAACGAATCTGATTCGTTATTCCTGACTGCAATTCAAAATCACAGACCGGAATTTCTCGGGCAGAGAACAGGGAGGGGACGGCAGAAAACTTTTGAGAGAGAGGAGGGTTTCGATTTTCTGTCTCAAAAATTATGAGCTGTTATTTCTAATTTCTGTACTGCAATAACTTATTTATAATGCAGGCCACTAACACCTTAGGGCCCATTAGTCATAAGTTGAGGCCCGACAAGCAAAGCCCGCTCGTTCAGAAATTAATATAAAATTCATCGTGACTCCAATTGATAAACCGATTTCACCAATGTGCACAGAAACCATTTCTGCACATTTTAAAGTCAAAATAAATTTTCCTGAATCCGAATTCAGTGGTTTCCAAAATGTCCATCCCTATGTCATTTTAGGAAATCCTACTCCCTTACTCTTATTTAAGAAGTCCAACTCCTTAGTTCATTAAATTTAACTCTTTAAATTTAACTATCTCAACGGGGATCAAAACTCCATTACACTGTGTGACCCTCAATGGTTCAGGGATACAGCTAGCCGTGGGCTCACAACTCCTTGTGACTCGGAACAACGATTTCCGACTTGCCCAACGAATCATGGTAAAGCGCCTAGCAACATCGCCCCATGATTCCCTAGGTATCACTGATAGTGCCTACAAGAACCAGTAGATTTTGGTTAGCGTACAGTACGGTCCCTTCATCCATATATCCCGATCGAATCAACAACCATTGGTATATCGAGAGTCGCTCAAGGTTCGATAACTATGCAATACATCTTGAAGATCAAATTAGTGACATCGCATGTGCTACTAAGAAACCATTTCTTAAATCACATCAAGTACTCTGGCCAGAGATTTGTCACACTAATATCTCCTCAGATCGCATAGGATATCCACACTCGCAAGTATGTGGTGAATCCTTGACAACAATGCATCGACTCCTATATGTGTCGTAACTGTACCCAATCCCGACACCTGATGACCCCCATAGAGTCGGTAAACGAGTCAAAGCACAGCACTAGCATATAGAGTCTCCATGATGTTTCAAGTCGTAAGGACTAATGGTGTACAACCAAAACCGCGGACTTTATCCACTCGATAAGTGATAACCACTTGGAAAGTCCGGATAGGGTAGTTCGATTATTCATCCTATGAATATCCATTTGCATGCTTCGAACATCTCCATGTTCCCTACCAATGAAACGTGGTACTCCGCATCGCAAATGCTAGTCTCAAACTCGAGCGATCCTTATCCTTATTATCGGACGGCTCAATCGACTAGGAACAGTTTAGAATATACAGTGACTATAAGATGTATTTCATGATAGACATCTCCATGTTCTACCACATCTTACATACACTATAGTATATTCAAGGTCTTTATCAAAACAACAATAGTATATCACAATATAACAATATGAAGTAATATAAAGTCATTGCCATAAAAGTGTAAATAATATTAAACAAAAGATTGTTTATACAAAGAGTCATCAAAGCCCATAGCCACACAGTTGGCTCACTGGGCACCCACTCTTACAGAAAGTTCAGTGGAGTAGACATGGAGTTGAAGAAGCAACTTGGGAAGTCGAATCAGATATGAAACAACGCTTTCCAGACCTATTTCACTGATGTGAGTCTTCTTCAGTATTTCTGTTATTTCTTTCTCTTATATGCGTACAGATTGCATGAGATTTCGAGGACGAAATCATATCTTAGAGGGGGAGAATTGTAAGGCCCGAGATTATTTAATTTTAATCCGAAAATATTTAATTTGAGAATTTTTGGAGTTTAGATTTAAATTCTAATATTCTTAAATTATTTAGGATAGAAATTGAATTAAAAAGAAGTTTCAAGGGCCAATTTGCAAATAGTGAAGAGTTGAAGGGCTAAAGTGCAATTATAGCTTTTTGAGTGGGACACTTGTCAACACATGCATATTCACGTGTATTACCACCATTTTGCATCAGATTTATCAGATTATTCAATCAAGAAACCGAGAGCTATCTTCTTCCTTGCAAATTTCATCTTAAATCTTCAATATCTCAAGATCCGTCCGATCGAATTAAATTTCGGGCATAGTTCTGCGATCCGTGAAAGACGAGCTTCGATTTGGTGTAAGTATCTTTATGATTCAGGATATTTCGAAATTGTGTGTGTGAAGAACTCAGAATTTGAGTATGGATTTATGTTCTTGAGATTCTATGTGTTGTATTATCGCAATCGGGTCGAAGATTTTATGTCGTTTCTATTTCTTATGAATTTTTCAGCATATATTTCGAAATGGTAGTTGCTGATATGCTGGTATATTGATGTATTTTGGCTGGTATATCATGTATTGAAGTAGATATGAATGATAGATTGGTTGGATTTCAGTTTCGGTTACCGATTCCATACCGTTACGCCGTCGGTTTGAAAAATGATCAAGTTTGAGTCTAGATTGTTTGAGCTGAGTATTATGTGAGTTCTTGCTGATGTTCTTAGACATGTTTGATGTATTTTCAGATTGAAAACAGGGGACTTCAAGTTAAGAATCACGACTTCGAAACCAATCGACGGAAGAACAAGGTTTGTGACTTGTTAGCCTTGAAGATTGAGAAGAGAATGAGCAGATTTTGATTGTGTTCTTGTTGTGCAGCTATATCAGATTTGAAGAGCTTTGAAACCAAGTTTGAAAGGTATAAGACAACCTTAGAATAAGGGCTTTGAATATTCAAGAGGTTTCCTTGAATGCCCTTTTCAAAACCACATACTATGTGCTTATATATGTTGTATTTGCACATTTACTTGCTTGTTTGACTTAGCTTGTTATTAGTTGGCTTTTACTCTTATGCTTCTAGATTTTGATGCATTCATCTTGAGCCAACAACCCTTTGAGATTTGAAATGGCAGATTCGCCAAAAGAATACGGATGTTTGGATATATATAAAGGAACCTAGGAGATAGATCAACTCCTATGGTTAGAAACTTGATATAGTATGCCAAAGTCCGGGAAAAGAGCTCAACGCCACCCCGAAAGGGAGATTAGGTGGGAGATTTGTTGTGTTCTTCTTCCCCGGGATCCCAAGAACCGATATAGAACTTGATAGCAGATTTTTAAAATCATGCATTGCAATAGATTGGTTTAATGCTTGTTGAGAGGTTCATATGAGTATTTCTTTGAACTATATGTTATGCATGATCTAGTTGTTTTATACTGGGATTCAATTCTCACCGGAGATATCCGGCTATTTCTATGTTTGTATGTGTGCATGGGAATAGATGGGGCGAGCACAGGACAAAGAAGATTGTAAGAAGAACGAGAGCAAGAGTAGCATGTGGTGAACTCGGGTTTATGCAGTAGAATTGATGTCAACCTTTGTATTTAGATCTTGTCTATGTTTTGTTATAAACACTTGCATATAAAGACTTGTATGAATGGCAAGAATAAGAACATTTGAGCATATAGATATGTATGTTGTCAAGAACAAGAGTATGTAAGATCTTATGGTTGTATGTCAAGTTCCTTGTTTAGTTACTTGGTTAGTTCATGGATTTGCATGTTTTCATCTAGATTTTGATGTTAAATTCATGCTATATATGTTTGTCAATGTTTGAGGATCAAAACAGGGACAAAGACATCATTTTCAGCTGTTTGGTAGGCAAATCAGAGGGCCAGGCGCGCCCGCCCAGCCCAGAGGCGCGGCCGCGCCTAACCAAGGCACCTTGGGTGCCTTGGACCGAGCCCTATGCGCGCCCGCGCCACATGATGCGCGCCCTCGCGTCAAGGGTTCTCTAAAAAAAAAAAAAAAAATTGTCGATCTTTTCGCGACTCGTTTTTGCGTCGCCAAATGTAAGGTTTTGCGTCGCCAAATGTCTTGTATTATTTATTTAATTTTTAAGTAGATTAATATTCTGATTGAATATTTCTTGTTATTAATCGCCCTATAAGATGAGATTAGCACCCGAAGTCCCCACATGTCCTCTCTCCGTACGTGCCTGAGTAGCCTTGCCATCCCACCATAAGCGTGCTCGATCTTCTAGAACAAATTCTAGAACTTCCAGTTTCTTCTCTTCAGTGCACTCGAAAGCACAAAAAGCACTCTCAAGTTTGGGCATCCATCCTCTTGCTTGTTTAGGATTTTCGCCACCCAATAAAGGCTTCGATCCTACTTGCATAAACTTATTGATGGAGTAGCGACGTCTACCCTCATGAGGACGATGTCGATCCTCATGATGATGGTGATGGTGACGATGATGACCACCTCCCTGTCCAACACTACCGTGACTCTCGTCAGCTATATCCTGAAAAGAATTGCACATTAAAATCCCAAATGCGCAATAATTACTTAAGACTAGACTAAATCCCAAGTACTAATCCCAAAATCTAAGCATACCAAAAATGTAATGACCCTGCAATGATTCACCTACTAACGGGCAATTATAGCATGCATTAAACTTAATAAAGCAAGAATTCTTAACAGAGTAAAACATGCGGAAACATAATCCATAATTTACATATCAGCTTAGTAAAACATATCCAGGCTTAATACTGTAGTGATACAACCATATCGAAAATCTTAAAAGTAAACATTATACAGCTATATCGAATCATGTTGTATAAATAAGTCTCCAAGGCTCGTGCTCCCTAGTCCTGCCTCGAACTACCGGCTCCGTCCATCCTGCGACCTGCCCCATGGAATAGGACGTGAGCGCTAACGCCCAGTATATAAATATGAGTAAACATATGTATATGATGAATTCAACATGATGAGTGATAAAGGGTCATCTGAAAAGTCATGCTCAGTACCGGCGCCACATGAGTGCTGCCACCGCACGGATCAACCTCTGGGCGCAACCACACTTGTCTAGTACACCAGAGTAGTCAGACATACATGTCCCCGCTGTCGCGGTACTCTCAGTGATAGACTATCAAGTATAGAGCTGAGCGGCTCTATAATTAGGTATAAGAAGGTATAGGCTCAACGTGTATATGCACATGACATATGAATATGAAAAGCGATAAATCATATATCATGCCATATAATGATGCCAAATAAATGCAACACATAAACATGTATACTCGCTGGCAATCTCAGTCGATGTGTACGTACCTCTAGGCTAGTTCAAGTCCAGTAGAATCCTAGGTTCCAAGCCTATATTCAAAATTTCACTGTATCACTACACAAGTTCTAGAAGCCTTAACTAAGCTAATAAGTACTCCCAAAACTTAAATAGATTCCCGGACCATACCTTCGTCCGTCGATATCCCTTTGAATTCTCTAGTCCTGGATGACTATAACCACTCTTTGGTTATTCCAGAACTTCTTATAATAACCGATAGGGCCCTCAAGTGTATATCTCACACTATATAACTGAAGAAGGAAACTCGGAATTCGTAATTCAAAATGAACTCCGGAGACCCCTATTTATAGGCCAAAAATCCGGACAAGATCGGATCTTCCGATTCAACTCACTGCGTGCATGCGTGACACGTCAGGATCGTAACTTCCAATCCAGCGATCGGAGCTTTCGATCGGCTCTACGTTCAACACTTGTCAAAACTCGTGGCTGAGTCATCAATCATTGCTGGCAGCTGGAGATCGAAACTTCCGTTCCTGGATCGGAGCTTCCGATCGTCTCTTAATTCCGAAGTAACCAAGCCCTTTCCGGTACTTCCGATCTGCGGAGTTCGGAGCTTCCGATCTTGGTTCGGAGCTT
Source organism: Henckelia pumila (assembly GCF_033568475.1). Lineage (NCBI taxonomy): Eukaryota > Viridiplantae > Streptophyta > Magnoliopsida > Lamiales > Gesneriaceae > Henckelia > Henckelia pumila. Next base: position 145,317,757 of record NC_133120.1, read on the forward strand.
TCGATCGTGTCCAAGCTTGGAAGTCTAATTCTTAACTCCGAAGTTCGATTAAGCTCCAGAATTGGTTAATTACTAACCCTTAAACATGTTTAACATATTATTATCTTAAAATGGGTTCTGGGTTACTACACTCGACCTGGTTACATGATGAAAAACCCATCATCACGAAGTCTCAACCTACGAAGGTCAAACAGACTACTGTTCTTAGAACAAAAACTCATGCCTACTGATGAATCAACTCATCACTGGCACTAACTTAGTCCACTGACTAACTAGGTCAATCCTAGGAAACGCCTAGACTAATCACAAGTCACACTGATACAATCGGCCCACTCAACCCCATGAGTTACCACAGTTGAACACTAATCAACTAACGTCATGCCAAAACTTAGCAGAATCATGCAATCATCCACGAGTTGCTGAAATAATAATACACGTATCATTGTTTCAAGTTATGTACAATTTCTTTATTACAATCTCATGTAATCCATACAGTATTCAAAATACAATGAAAATGTACAACCATTTACTTGAAATGATATAACCAGAGTATGATGATTCATTACAACTGAAATACTGTTTACAATTACAAAAATACAGTATTTAAATTATCGTATGTGAGACCTCGATTCTAAACATCTAATCTCGGGATAAACAATAATAAAGCATACAAGATCCAAGATTAGAAGCAAATTTTTTTTTTTTTAAAGGATGCTCGCTCGATCGGTAGAACTTTACCGATCGAGCGGGCCATAAATAATCCAGTCTCTGCCGAGACTTACTAAAGCTCGCCGCTCGATCGGTCAAAACTTACCAATCGAGCGGCACAAAAACTTTAAACTTTCTACCTCAGCTCAGGAGGTGCTCGCTCGATCAGTAAGATTCAACCGATCGAGCGGCACAATTCTACAGAAAAGAAAACAAAGTTTTCTCAACTCTAATCAATTCTAAAACTTCCAAAACTAAATCCATTCTACATTCATAATCAATACAAGTTAGTTATAGAGTCATACAAACTCAAACTATTAGAACATGCATCAATCTTAGTTCCATAACTGATACAAAACGAGTTCGAATAAAATCTACGTTCGATTAAAAATTCGACTTCTTAAACCACAAGGCCTCACTCTATCAACTCGTCCACCTAGCCATGCGATCTCTGACTCGGTCCTGCCCCACCTGTTGCCAAGTACACATACAAACAAAGACAACAGCCGGATAATCCGGTGAGAATTGATATTCCCAGTAAAAGAGACTATCATGCATATCAATCAAACATATCAATCATGATACACAACAAATCCATCTTATATATCAACTTCAGATATAAATCACGTCAAGACATGTATGAACTTCCAATTATCTATCACATCAAGATCAATTCAAGTAATTCATTCAAGTACTGAATTAAAATGATATGCATGTCTTTAAAACTTTTGGATTATCAGACTCAGATAATCAAATGGAATTCTTCTTTCATTCTTTCTTTCTTCGGTTTGGGATCCCGAGGTTAAAATATCCAACAATCACACCGAACTCCCCTCTCGAGGTGGACGAGGCATATTTTAATCCTCTAGACTACAGAGCATTATAGAGAGTTTATTTGACAAGGTATAAAATCTCCAACCAAGTCACTCAACTACAATCTCTAGATCGTCTAATCAAATTGAAATGAATCAAGGCTCAATATGAATGCATATGTCATCTCATGCATTCTAATATCATTTCAATCATCAGTTCATATAAGCATTCCATCATGCTTTCATTCATCAATTCAAATAATCATTCAAACATGATTTCGTCAATATAAATGCATATATAATCTCATGCATTCAAATAAACATTCAATCAAGCAAGTATGTGATTTCTTCGGAACACACGAATCAAGTCGGATTCGAGTTAATCGTTCCATTCAAGTCTAAGTCGTCTTTTACCTTATTCTCTTCGAAGGTACTGAAATCTGAAAATCAATAATAAGGATAACAATCAATATCCAAACAAATTCATTCGAAACTCAATCAACTTCTTCAATCGATAAATAAGAAAAACGATACTATACCGACTTCAATCTTCCAACTGACCAAAGCTGCTACCTCGCAACTCTGCTAACTTCAATTCAATCTATCATAAGAAGTCAATGGGATCAATATCGACATCCAAAAGCTCAATCAAGCTCGATACGATCAAAATATTGAACGATGACCAAAACTCAAACTAACGGCATAACGGCTAAAAATTGATCAAACCGGAAATGCAGACAGCAAGATATCAATTCAATAAACTCATAATCATCTCAATATCATCAAAACAATTCAAATCCTTCAAATCTAAAATCTTCATTTTCGAAATAATCTTCCAAAAATCAAAACAATTCCGAACGACGCTCTATTTCAAAATTCGACAGAGAATAAACGATCAGAACTCTGCCAAGATCAACATACTCCAAAATCAATCGATTCTAACAACATCTGAAAATAGAAGTCTAGCTGATCGAAGAAAAACTTACTATAGAACGAAGCTCTCGCAGACGTGATCGCTAATCTACCTTCAGAAATAAATTCCAACGGACGGATCGACAAAAACGGAGAATTCCAAAGCTTAAAACTCACTTTCCTCTCAACAATGGAGGAAGAAGGCGAGATGGGGGAGGAGAGAATGGAGGAGACCAAGTCAAATCCCTTATAAATATCTAACAAAACCCATTTTTGCATTTTAGTCCCTGAAAATTCCGAAAATTGCATTCTAGTCCCTGATCAAAATCAAATCGGCCCTCAACTTCTAAAATCTCTGATTATCTCAAATAAAGTACATTAAGATAATTTTGGGGCGTTACAATTCTCTCCCTCTAAGAATCGATTTCATCCTCGAAATCAAACATGATTCTATCACAAGGTCGAGGCATGAATCAAAGGACTGCAATAAGAATTTACATCTCGGAACTAAGTTCAGAATCTACCTCCAATATAACTCTGAATCGTTCGTCTCAAACAGTTCGACATCTCAATCAATCAGAGAATGTCAAAAACTCTAGTTGATTATTTCATCAACACTCCGTCCATCTACCAAAAGTCAACTCATCGTCATCAGAAAATTCTTCTAAACTCAGACACAATTCGAATCATCTTTCGTTCTAACTCAAGAGACACATAAAGTTCATCTCAAAAGGAAGGAGATCTTCATTTCTCCTCGTACAACTTCTATAATGTGTCTCCAATAACTCGTCAAACTCTGTCGTTGCACGAAATTTCCACAAACAACAAGAATTCTATCAACTAGTGCTAAGTCGAGCACTACTACTCAATGAAATTCTTCTAAATTTCGACTCATCTGATCTGGCTGTACGTCGTTATGAGGGTATTGAATCGAAAATAGATGAAATCAACAACAAAAGTCTCTTCAAATTCTATGCCGACAATTACCTCAAGAATCTCTGTCTAGACTGACAGACTTCGGCAATTCATGACATCTGACAACCTCTGACAAGATATCAATTCTCTCCTCTTCATCATAATCATTATGTACAGATAACTGTAACGGATCCTATCTATCGGTCAATCAAAATCAGACAGTAGATAAAATAAGAACAAATTCTTCGGTTCTAAACATCAGTTGCTGCATTCACCCTTCAGTTAAAAAGATTCAAATTGGAATTCTCAATAAGAAGAAAACCAAGTACTGCAAGATCATCAGTACTGAAACTCAAAATACAGAAGAACGGATAATCAGAAATTTCATCAACAGATAATAAGATCAAAGAAATTCATTCGGTCCAATCAGAATTTTGAACATCGAGATTAGTCTACAACTGATCGGCGTACAATTCTGAAAAGATTGTAGAAGGCTTTGAACGATCAGTTCAATTCTCATATCCAGAAAGCAAAAAATTCATCAATAAGAATTCGTAATTTCAACTAATACTTCTGAGAGATTCGGTCAACAGAAAATTCTTCAACAATACAGGAGTATTCGTCAAAACAAACGGCCTGTCAAAAGTTCAAAACGGCCGTACCTCAATTCGGAAACGATTCTGAGAAATATTCTCTTCACGAACTTCTTGAAGATAAAATTCGGATCTCCATTCAGTGTCGAACTCGTTCTGACAATCGGGACCAAACTAGAAGTTCATTCTGAACAACTTCAGTCGTTCAATAACCACTGGCACATCAACCAGTTCAGGTTACAATTCAAAACATCAACTGTAAAGCTTCGAGAGTTCGTTCATACTATTCTGTAACATCAGTCAATCTACAGAATAAATCAAAAATTCTTAGAATCGAGAATTCTTAACGGAGTATTCCATCACTCGCTCAACGATACTCAGATAACATCTCATCTCGAACTCAACAAAGTAGTCTTACTACTAAAATCAATGAATTGTGATCCCAACTCCATTCTGAATCAGAATAGACTGTACAACAGAAAATTGGATCATTCTCTTTCTGACTGCTGACAGTTCACAACATCAGAAACTATACTTAGAATCTCATACTTCATCATCCTCTATTCAATTTGATTCCTCAATTTATCAACAAACATCTTCCGATCATCTGGAAGAACTCTGAATAAACTTCAAAGTGCCAAACTCCTGATACTCTGTCTCAAACCAAAACATCTGGCACCACAAAAGTTATTCTCTAATAATGCATCAATAAAAACTTGAAACTCGGATTATACTTAGATCTGATCTATCTTCATCGGATTCTGAAAGGTCGAATCAGATTCCAAAGCGTTATCAATCTTCTCAATCAACTCTGGTTCGAAGTCGAATGAAGGAGTCAAGATAAACGTTCCATCTTTTCCAGACGCTAACAAAAGTGCAGCAATCATCTATCAAGAAGACAACTGAAGTAGATAAAATAAGATCAGATCATACAGCTTACAATTGTAGCTGTTACCATCAGTTCTTCGGATAATAATAAAATTTGCTGTCAGATTAATCGTCCTCTATAACTCTCTTTCCCAACTCATAATCAGTTCCAACTGCGACAATTAGAACTTCTATCTTCCAAGATCAGAATAGATTACTGAAATCCTCCAAGCAATAATATCTCTGAGATATTCAAATCGGAACTAACATTGCGTCTCGAGCGTCTTCAAATTCTTCGATGATCAAGATAATACAGATTTCTTCTGAACAAGAATAAGTCGAGACTCAATAAGAAGAAGTGCAAAGCACCAAAAGATCATCAAAGATACACTGAATAGAAGAGCATAATCTGCTGAGTATTCGTCTAATCAACAATAAGAATTCCTCAAAGGATTCGCGATAGAAATCGCTAAATCCAATAATCTTCAATTTCAGATAAGGACGTCGATCCAAAACAATTCATAACAACTCTAGTCTTGAGGTATTCAATAAAATTCCATCTTCCCAGAGAAAAGATCGAGGAAAATACCACTCGGTCTCACAAGATTCAGACGTCAAAAGAATAACATAATTGATCGACATGCAAATCTGCGAACAATTCTTAAAGAATCTGAAAGATCAGTACGGATCTTCGAAGGATAAAAGATTCATCGATAAGAATACTCAAGAACTTATCTACAAACCTCTGGAAGATTTGGTTCAAAGGACTCATAAACATTGCAGATGCAATTCCAATTCAATCTGTACGATAAAATTCAAACCGGTCGTACCTCATTCCAAACTCAATCTCTGAAACTTCTTCCCTTCAGATTATTAGTCGATGATGTCTGATCTAAAATAAATGCTGAACTCATCCTATCGACTCGGAGGCAAATCTGGAATCTCAACCAGAACAACATCAGCAAACTTAACATCTCTGTTAAAATAACCAACACGGGCTGATTGAAGACATCATCTACATACATCAAACATTCCCCCGTACCATTCTGTAACAAACGGTAATCAACAATAAATAAGAAAGGAATTCTTAATTCAGGAGTTTTACCGGAGGAAATTCATTCCTCTATCGTCTCGGATCTGAATCTGGTAACTGTCTGAAATCAACCTCGATTGCCCTATACTCGATTAATAAAGTACATCGATAATATAATCAAATCTGATAATTGAAGTATAGTACTGTTCAGTGCAATCAACTCCCATCGGATCAAAGTTCAAAAATTTGAACTAAACTCACCACAACTAATTCAGATACTCAAATGTAGAGGAAGTATTAATCTAACTTCTCAATAAGAATAAAAAGTTGCATCAATATCTAACAGCAAAAGAGTCGAAAGACTAGAATCGAACAGTTACCTGCTTCATCATAGTCAAGAGCAGTTAGAGTCTGTGAATCCTCGAGCAAGTACTATAGCCTGCCGTAGAAACTCGGATTTAAACAACTCTACGAAACGACCAAATCTTGTTTCTTTAAGGCTTTCTTCTTCGATATCAACTAACTTTTCGCAATACCTTGCAGTTGGTAACCAACTAACTGAATCCGTCGTTCATCAGTGTAGTTTAAAAGAATCAAACAACTGATCGATCTCTTCTAGTCCGCTTTCACACCTAAACTCATTCTCAGAACTCCTTAGAGTTGAAGGCTAAAAGACTGAAATCTCATCAGCAATGCTTCCATTAGTTTAGTCACAGAACAATTCTGTACAATCGAGTTCGCTACTAGTTTAATCCTGTTCAAAACTTTTCGAGTAGAAAAATCTGATTCAAGAGGATTAGGACACAACATCTCAATACATCTATCCGGTGTCCAACAACCTCAGCTCAACATACTCATTCGATCTCTAGAGTATTCAATGCAACCAGTAACTCGAAACAGTTCGTATCTCAATTAATTCATGCTTTAAAATTTAAATCACATATCCAAGTAATTCAAATAATTCTCAATCATAAAGCATGCTTGCATTGAATTTAATAAATCAATTAAATAACTCAAACACATGCGAGAAGCCAATTCAAGCGGACTCGATCTACCCGCTCACTCTAGTTCAGTCCAAGAATCTTATCGCTCTGATACCACTTAATGTGAGACCTCGATTCTAAACATCTAATCTCGGGATAAACAATAATAAAGCATACAAGATCCAAGATTAGAAGCAATTTTTTTTTTTAAAATGATGCTCGCTCGATCGGTAGAACTTTACCGATTGAGCGGGCCATAAAAAATCCAGTCTCTACCGAGACTTACAAAAGCTCGCCGCTCGATCGGTCAAAATCGGTCAAAACTTACCGATCGAGCGGCACAAAAACTTTAAACTTTCTGCCTCAGCTCAGGAGGTGCTCGCTCGATCGGTAAGATTCAACCGATCGAGCGGCACAATTCTGCAGAAAAGAAAACAAAGTTTTCTCAACTCTAATCAATTCTAAAAATTCCAAAACTAAATCCATTCTACATTCATAATCAATACAAGGTAGTTATAGAGTCATACAAACTCAAACTATTAGAACATGCATCAATCTTAGTTCCATAACTGATACAAAACGAGTTCGAATAAAATCTACGTTCGATTACAAATTTGACTTCTAAAACCACAAGGCCTCACTCTATCAACTCGTCCACCTAGCCATGCGATCTCTGACTTGGTCCTGCCCCACCTGTTGCCAAGTACACATACAAACAAAGACAGCAGCCGGATAATCCGGTGAGAATTGATATTCCCAGTAAAAGAGACTATCATGCATATCAATCAAACATATCAATCATGATACACAACAAATCCATCTTATATATCAACTTCAGATATAAATCACGTCAAGACATGTATGAACTTCCAATTATCTATCACATCAAGATCAATTCAAGTAATTCATTCAAGTACTGAATTAAAATGATATGCATGTCTTTAAAACTTCTGAATTATCAGACTCAGATAATCAAATGGAATTCTTATTTCTTTCTTTCTTCGGTTTGGTATCCCGAGGTTAAAATATCCAACAATCACACCGAACTCCCCTCTCGAGGTGGACGAGGCATATTTTAATCCTCTAGACTACAGAGCATTATAGAGAGTTTATTTGACAAGGTATAAAATCTCCAACCAAGTCACTCAACTACAATCTCTAGATCGTCTAATCAAATTGAAATGAATCAAGGCTCAATATGAATGCATATGTCATCTCATGCATTCTAATATCATTTCAATCATCAGTTCATATAAGCATTCCATCATGCTTTCATTCATCAATTCAAATAATCATTCAAACATGATTTCGTCAATATAAATGCATATATAATCTCATGCATTCAAATAAACATTCAATCAAGCAAGTATGTGATTTCTTCGGAACACTCGAATCAAGTCGGATTCGAGTTAATCGTTCCATTCAAGTCTAAGTCGTCTTTTATCTTATTCTCTTCGAAGGTACTGAAATCTGAAAATCAATAATAAGGATAACAATCAATATCCAAACAAATTCATTCGAAACTCAATCAGCTTCTTCAATCGATAAATAAGAAAAACGATACTATACCGACTTCAATCTTCCAACTGACCAAAGCTGCTACCTCGCAACTCTGCTGACTTCAATTCAATATATCATAAGAAGTCAATAGGATCAATATAGACATCCAAAAGCTCAATCAAACTCGATACGATCAAAATATTGAACGATGACCAAAACTCAAACTGACGGCATAACGGCTAAAAACTGATCAAACCAGAAACGTAGACAGCAAGATATCAATTCAATAAACTCATAATCATCTCAATATCATCAAAACAATTCAAATCCTTCAAATCTAAAATCTCCATTTTCGAAATAATCTTCCAAAAATCAAAACAATTCCGAACGACGCTCTATTTCAAAACCGACATAGAATAAACGATCTGAACTCTGCCAAGATCAACATACTCCAAAATCAATCGATTCTAACAACATCTGAAAATAGAAGTCTAACTGATCGAAGAAAAACTTACTATAGAACGAAGCTCTCGCAGACGTGATCGCTAATCTACCTTCAGAAATAAATTCCAACGGACGGATCGACAAAAACGGAGAATTCCAAAGCTTGAAACTCACTTTCCTCTCAACAATGGAGGAAGAAGGCGAGATGGGGGAGGAGAGAATGGATGAGACCAAGTCAAATCCCTTATATGTTGGAAAACTGGCGAGTTCCCAGACCAATTACGATTGATACCCGGTGCAGCGGAAGTTTAAAAATTTTTCATGGAACGTTTCCATGGTATGGGTATCAACCGTTCATCGATTGAATTACGTGTGTGTAAAATTTAAATAACAATTAAATAAATTTTACCTCAAATCTCGCAACGAGATTAATGGACACCAACAGAACAATTCTGCTCTTGTTGTCTCTCCCTGGAACCGATGAACGCCTTCAATCAGGTCCACGAACAGAGGTTTAATCCCTCTGATAGATTGCACTAGAAAATCTATCAGAAGTTTTCTGCGAAGAGAATACACGAATTTGATTCGTTATTCCTTACTGCGATTCAAAATCACAGACCGGAATTTCTCGGGCAGAGTGAAGGGGGGGGCGGCCGAAATTTCTTAAGAGAGGCTAGGGTTTTTCGAAAATTGCTCTCAAAAATTATGACCTGTTGTGTGTAATTTCTGTACTGAAATAACTTATTTATAATGCAGGCCACTAACACCTTAGGGCCCATTAGTCATAAGCTGGGCCCGACAAGCAAAGCCCGCTCGTTCAGAAATTAATATAAAATTCATCGTGACTCCGATTGATGAAACGATTTCACCAATGTGCACAGAAACCATTTCTGCACGTTTTAGAGTCAAAATAAATTTTCCTGAATCCGAATTCAGTGGTTTCCAAAAATGTCCATCCCTATGTCATTTTAGGAAATCCTACTCCCTTACTCTTATTTAAGAAGTCCAACTCCTCAGTTCATTAAATTTAACTCTTTAAATTTAACTATCTCAACGGGGATTAAAACTCCATTACACTGTGTGACCCTCAATGGTTCAGGGATACAGCTAGCCGTGGGCTCACAACTCCTTGTGACTCGGAACAACACTTTCCGACTTGCCCAACGAATCATGGTAAAGCGCCTAGCAACATCGCCCCATGATTCCCTAGGTATCACTGATAGTGCCTACAAGAACCAGTAGATTTTGGTTAACGTACAGTACGGTCCCTTCATCCAAATATCCCGATCGAATCAACAACCATTGGTATATCGAGAGTCGCTCAAGATTCGATAACTATGCAATACATCTTGAAGATCAAATTAGTGACATCGCATGTGCTACTAAGAAACCATTTCTTAAATCACATCAAGTACTCTGGCCAGAGATTTGTCACACTAATATCTCCTCAGATCGCATAGGATATCCACACTCGCAAGTATGTGGTGAATCCTTGACAACAATGCATTGACTCCTATATGTGTCGTAACTGTACCCAATCTCGACACCTGATGACCCCCTCAGAGTCGGTAAACGAGTCAAAGCACAGTGCTAGCATATAGAGTCTCCATGATGTTTCAAGTCGTAAGGACTAATGGTGTACAACCAAAACCGCGGACTTTATCCACTCGATAAGTGATAACCACTTGGAAAGTCCGAATAGGGTAGTTCGACTATTCATCCTATGAATATCCATTTGCATGCTTCGAACATCTCCATGTTCCCTACCAATGAAACGTGGTACTCCGCATCGCAAATGCTAGTCTCAAACTCGAGCGATCCTTATCCTTATTATCGGACGGCTCAATCGACTAGGAACGGTTTTAGAATATACAGTGACTATAAGATGTATTTCATGATAGACATCTCCATGTTCTACCACATCTTACATACACTATAGTATATTCAAGGTCTTTATCAAAACAACAATAGTATATCACAATATAACAATATGAAGTAATATAAAGTCATTGCCATAAAAGTGTAAATATTAAACAAAAGATTGTTTATACAAAGAGTCAACAAAGCCCATAGCCACACAGTTGGCTCACTGGGCACCCACTCTTACAATCTCCCACTTGCCCTATAGCCAACTAGTCATACTACGTAGACCCATTGCTTCGCGATGTTTGTCAAACAATGGTCCTGGCAAAGGCTTAGTAAGTGGATCAGCGATATTGTCTGCAGAGGCCACTCGTTCGACACTGATGTCTCCTCTTTCCACAATCTCCCGGATTATGTGGTATTTCCTCAGTACGTGTTTGGATCTTTGATGAGACCTTGGTTCCTTTGCTTGAGCAACGGCACCCGTGTTGTCGCAGTACACCGGGACTGGACCAACAAATTCAGGAATGACGCCCAACTCTTGGACGAAATTCCTCATCCAAACGGCCTCTTTAGCAGCAGCTGATGCTGCAATGTATTCAGCCTCAGTGGTGGAATCCGCTGTGGTGTCCTGCTTGGAACTCTTCCAAGAGACAGCACCACCATTGAGCATGAACACAAATCCAGAGGTTGACTTCGAGTCATCCACATCACTTTGGAAGCTAGAGTCGGTATAGCCTTCCAGTTTGAGTTCTCGTCCTCCATAAACCATGAACATATTCTTAGTCCTTCGCAAGTACTTAAGAATGTCCTTCACGGCTTTCCAATGCATCTGACCAGGATTAGACTGATATCTGCTCGTGACACTCAGAGCAAATGCTACATCCGGTCTGGTAGATATCATCCCATACATGATACTACCTATAGCTGACGCATATGGTACATGTGTCATATTCTCTATCTCTGCATCAGTCTTGGGACACATAGACTTGGATAGAGAAACTCCATGACACATGGGTAGATGTCCTCTCTTGGACCCATCCATTGAAAACCGTTTCAATATGGTATCGATGTAGGTTGATTGAGTGAGTCCTATCATTCTCTTAGATCTATCCCTATAGATCTGTATCCCAAGAATGTAGGATGCCTCACCCAAATCCTTCATCGAAAATCTACCTGATAACCATATCTTTGTTGACTGCAACATCCCTACATCATTCCCAATGAGTAGGATGTCATCAACATAAAGTACTAAGAATGTCACCGCATCCTTAACTACTTTCTTGTACACGCAAGGTTCCTCCGGGTTCTTGATGAAACCAAAATCTTTTATTGTTTCATCAAATTTCTGGTTCCAACTTCTTGATGCTTGTTTTAGACCATAAATTGATCTCTGAAGCTTGCATACCTTATGCTCGCTTCCCATGGATGTGTACCCCTCAGGCTGCTTCATATAGATTTCTTCCTTAATGTCTCCATTAAGAAAAGCAGTCTTCACATCCATTTGCCATATCTCATAGTCATACCATGCAGCTATGGCAATAAGGATTCTTATGGACTTGAACATTGCAACTGGTGAAAAGGTTTCGTCATAGTCAACTCCTTGCCTTTGAGTATAACCTTTCGCCACCAATCGCGCCTTGTAGGTCAATACCTTACCATCAGGCCCAAGCTTTCTTTTGTAGATCCATTTACACCCTATTGGAACAATTCCATCGGGAGGATCCACTAAAGACCAGACTTGGTTAGTATGCATCGAATCCAATTCTGACTGCATAGCTTCAAGCCATAAATTCGAATCCGCATCAGAAATTGCTTCCTTGAAGCTTCTTGGATCACATCCAATGTCGGGTTCATCTTGACCCTCTTCAAGAAGAAGACCATATCGAACTGGAGGTCTAGAAGTCCTTTCGGATCTTCTAGGTGCAGGCGTGTCCAGCAATGGTTCCTGAGGTGTGGGATCGTTATTTTGTATTTCGGGTTCTTCTCGAACTTCTTCGAGTTCCATCATCTCGCCTTTCTTATCCAATAAGAACTCCTTCTCCAAGAAGGTGGCATTCCGTGAAACAAACACCTTTGTTTCAGCAGGATAATAGAAATAATATCCGATTGAATTCTTCGGATACCCCACAAAATAACACAAGCTGGATCGACTATCCAACTTATCTCCCACTGTCCGCTTCACGTAAGCAGGACATCCCCAAATCCTCAAGTACGAATACTTAGGAGCTTTGCCATTCCATAACTCGTATGGTGTTTTGTCCACTGCTTTAGTGTGGACGTTATTCAACAACAATACCGCCGTTTCAAGCGCATAGCCCCAAAACGAAGGTGGAAGCTCAGTGAAGCTCATCATGGATCGAACCATGTCCAACAAAGTTCGATTACGACGCTCCGATACACCATTAAGCTGTGGTGTCATAGGAGGAGTCCACTGAGAGAGAATCCCATTCTCTTTTAGATAGTCCAAAAACTCGGTACTCAAGTATTCTCCACCTCGATCCGATCGAAGTGCTTTAATACTTTTACCTAGCTTGTTTTCTACTTCAGCCTTGAATTCTTTGAACTTTTCAAATGCTTCAGACTTATATTTCATTAAATATAAATACCCATACCTAGAATAATCATCAGTAAAGGTAATGAAGTAGGTGTGGCCATGTTGAGTCCCTACTCTAAATGGACCACAAACATCTGTATGGATCAAATCCAACAGATTTTGACTACGTTCAGGCTTCCCCTTAAAAGGAGATTTAGTCATTTTCCCTTTTAGGCAGGATTCACAAGTAGGTAGAGAGTTAATATCAGACATATCAAACATGCCCTCTCCCACTAGCTTGTTCATCCTCCTTGAGGAAATATGACCTAGTCTAGCGTGCCAAAGGTTTGCCGGGTTTTGACTATCGATTTTCCTTTTGTTTGTTGTCGCCGGTTTGTCAATACAATTTACTGGAACGTCTTTTAGTTTTAAATTGTATAGATCGTTTTCAAGTTGTCCATTTCCAATTAAACATTCATTCTTGGAAATGCTGCAAATCCCATTCACAAAATTACAAGAATAACCATCTCTATCAAGCATAGAAATAGAAATAATGTTTTTAATTAAATCTGGCACAAATAAAACATCTCTCAACAATAATTTAAAACCATTCTGCAAAATCAAACAAACATCTCCAATGGCCGTAGCTTCAACTCTGGAACCATTCCCGAGCCTCAGCTGGGTCTCACCCATTCTAAGCCTGCGACTTCTTGTCATCACCTGCAAATCATTGCAAATGTGATCCACATCCGGTATCCAATACCCAAGAAGTTGTATTAAGTGACATGTTTATTTCGATATAGAACATACCCTTTGCAGTTCCTAACTGCCCAAGATACTCCTTGCAGTTGCGCTTCCAATGACCCGGCTTCTTGCAGTAATGGCAAACATCCTTGGATTTTCCATCGTTTGAAGCCTTTGTCTTTTGCTTCTTCTCGGGTTCCACTTTCTTGGGTGGGGCAGAACGTTTCTTGCCCTTCATACTTGGCCCCTTCTTAGCAGAAGATGAGGAGCCCACCAAGAAAGCTGGCTTATCCTTCTTAAGTGTGGATTCATATGTAACGAGCATATTGACCATCTCTTCAAGGGTGGCCTCTATCTTGTTCATATTAAAATTTATCACGAATCCATCAAATGAAGAAGGAAGAGATAGAAGCAGCAAGTCCACATTGAGTTCATGCTCCAACACCAAATCAAGGGTCGCTAACTTCTGTATGAGCCAAATCACTCGTACCCCATGATCACGGACCGAAGTCCCTTCACGCATGCGGCACGTCATCAACTCCTTAACAGTAGAGAACCTTTCAGCCCTCGACTGAGCCCCAAAAAGTTCCTTGAGTTGCGTGTGAATGTCAGCAGCATTCACCGTGTCCTCAAATCGCCTCTGGAGTTCATCAGACATCGAGGCTTGCATATAGCATTTGGTCTTGATGTCATGGTCACACCATGCATCAAGTTTGGCCAATTCCTCCGGACTTATGTCAGCTGGTGCTTCCTTCGGAGGTGCTTTCTCTAACACGTAGAGCATTTTCTCCGAAGTTAAGACAATCTTCAACTTCCGGAACCATTCCGTATAGTTGGCGCCAGTCAGCTTGTTTTGTTCGAGGATCGAGAATAAAGGATTTCGCGAATTCATTGTATGAAATACTGAAAAGGAAAAACAGACATATATCAATGATTGTTTAACAATTTACTAAGACATAAAATAGGCGAATTTAATTTTATGAATCTCACTCCCACTATTTTAACGATTTCACCACCCTCTAGTGAAAACGGGAAACTTTTTCCTTAGTGAGAACATGGAGTCCATTTGACAAACTTATGGTCCCGAATAATATCAGCCAACCATAATTCTCAAAAGGTAGAGCCCAATTGCTTCCAAAGCAACCCCCATGTGTTTACCTCATGTCCAATAAGGGCCCAATAATATGACGCCGTTTAAAGTGACATGTCAAGATGACCCATCAATATTAAGTTGTGATGGACGGTCGCCATGTGGATCCCCCAATAATATGAGCCGATCCCATGGGAGTTCCACCCAACTTACAACATTTGTCGATCCAATGTACAGCTTTCCGACGGACGGGCCCCCCAATAATATGAGCCGGACCGTATCCGCGGGTAGCATCACATACATTGACCGTTGATGGAAGGTAGGAACATTTAAACAATATTTAAATTTCCTTTATTTATCTTGATATAAATTTTAAATCATATTTAAAATGAGGGATTTTATTTATAAAAAATATTTGTCTCATCATTTTTAATTTATTGCATGCATTGCCGGATTCACGCAATTTATGTCTAAACATGCATACAATCATAATATCACATATTATATAGGATGATCGATTCCATTTCTAATTGATCCGTGGTTGCCAATCACGGGTCTTAGTCCAATCCTAGGTAATATGCAGTATGCAAATGCAATCCTATTACATATGCTTCCAATTTACATTTCTTCAGTCTTCATTGTCTGCTGGGCCCACCATCTTCAAATCTTGATCTCCCACTAAATCTAATGTATTTACAATTAAATAACAATGACAAGTAGGGGATACATTTTTAGGGGGTGGGAACGGGCTATAAACCAAGCCCACTTTTATTACATATGACATTCATATCGGGCCATAAACCAGGCCCATTAATAAAACCAACAACAATAAAGACAAAATGTAAATTCCTAACATACACCTACAAAATTGGTCATGGCAATCGATCATCCTTATCCAATAACATTTAATTCAAAATTAATTTATTGGATAACATGCTGTGGCAATTCAAATTTAAACAAGATAAAATCATATTTTATATATAAAATCACATTTCACATATAAAATCATATTTTATCTCCATATCAAATAAAATCATATTTTATCTATAAAATCCAATTTTACAAATAAAATCATATTTTATCTAATATATCATAAGATCATATCTTATCATCAATTGTACCAAAATAATTGATTTCAAAATTCAATTTACGGATAAAATATTAAAATTTTCCAAAAATTCAAATTTATCCAAAATCAATTTTAAAATTTACGGACTCGAACAATTCGATCCGAAATCTCGTGAACCAATCAAAAACAATTTTTGACCGGACCAAAAATAAAATTTTAACATATTAAAATTAATTTTAATAAAAATAATAATTTTTCCCGCGGGCCGCCCGGGACACTCCCGGGTTGGCCCGCACCCGGGGCGCGGGCCGGGGCAGCCCGGCTGCCCCCCTTAGGGCAGCAACACTTGCTGCCCTGGCGGCGCCTGGCGCCGCCGCTGGGCGGCGCCGTGCGTCGCCCTGGGCGGCGCTGAGCGCCACCCCTGGGCGGCGCCGAGCGCCGCCCTGGGCAGCGCCGAGCGCTGCCCTGCGCAGCGCCCAGCGCTGCGCTGGGCAGCGCACAGCGCTGCCCTGGGCAGCGCCGTGCGCCGCCCTGGGCGGCGACGGTCGCCGCCCTGGGCGGCGCCGTGCGCCCCCTTTGGGCGGCGCCGTGCGCCGCCCCTGGGGGCAGCGACCATCGCTGCCCCCTCCGGGCAGCGATCCAATCGCTGCCCGGGTTTCGCCCCCGGAAAAAAAAATTTTTTTTTTATTAAAAATATTTATTTTGTTTCAAAAACCGAGACTCAAAAATTTTGTACAATTGATTAATTCAATCGATTGATCTGAGCAACCTGGCTCTGATACCACTGTTGGAAAACTGGCGAGTTCCCAGACCAATTACGATTGATACCCGGTGCAGCGGAAGTTTAAAAATTTTTCATGGAACGTTTCCATGGTATGGGTATCAACCGTTCATCGATTGAATTACGTGTGTGTAAAATTTAAATAACAATTAAATAAATTTTACCTCAAATCTCGCAACGAGATTAATGGACACCAACAGAACAATTCTGCTCTTGTTGTCTCTCCCTGGAACCGATGAACGCCTTCAATCAGGTCCACGAACAGAGGTTTAATCCCTCTGATAGATTGCACTAGAAAATCTATCAGAAGTTTTCTGCGAAGAGAATACACGAATTTGATTCGTTATTCCTTACTGCGATTCAAAATCACAGACCGGAATTTCTCGGGCAGAGTGAAGGGGGGGGCGGCCGAAATTTCTTAAGAGAGGCTAGGGTTTTTCGAAAATTGCTCTCAAAAATTATGACCTGTTGTGTGTAATTTCTGTACTGAAATAACTTATTTATAATGCAGGCCACTAACACCTTAGGGCCCATTAGTCATAAGCTGGGGCCCGACAAGCAAAGCCCGCTCGTTCAGAAATTAATATAAAATTCATCGTGACTCCGATTGATGAAACGATTTCACCAATGTGCACAGAAACCATTTCTGCACGTTTTAGAGTCAAAATAAATTTTCCTGAATCCGAATTCAGTGGTTTCCAAAAATGTCCATCCCTATGTCATTTTAGGAAATCCTACTCCCTTACTCTTATTTAAGAAGTCCAACTCCTCAGTTCATTAAATTTAACTCTTTAAATTTAACTATCTCAACGGGGATTAAAACTCCATTACACTGTGTGACCCTCAATGGTTCAGGGATACAGCTAGCCGTGGGCTCACAACTCCTTGTGACTCGGAACAACACTTTCCGACTTGCCCAACGAATCATGGTAAAGCGCCTAGCAACATCGCCCCATGATTCCCTAGGTATCACTGATAGTGCCTACAAGAACCAGTAGATTTTGGTTAACGTACAGTACGGTCCCTTCATCCAAATATCCCGATCGAATCAACAACCATTGGTATATCGAGAGTCGCTCAAGATTCGATAACTATGCAATACATCTTGAAGATCAAATTAGTGACATCGCATGTGCTACTAAGAAACCATTTCTTAAATCACATCAAGTACTCTGGCCAGAGATTTGTCACACTAATATCTCCTCAGATCGCATAGGATATCCACACTCGCAAGTATGTGGTGAATCCTTGACAACAATGCATTGACTCCTATATGTGTCGTAACTGTACCCAATCTCGACACCTGATGACCCCCTCAGAGTCGGTAAACGAGTCAAAGCACAGTGCTAGCATATAGAGTCTCCATGATGTTTCAAGTCGTAAGGACTAATGGTGTACAACCAAAACCGCGGACTTTATCCACTCGATAAGTGATAACCACTTGGAAAGTCCGAATAGGGTAGTTCGACTATTCATCCTATGAATATCCATTTGCATGCTTCGAACATCTCCATGTTCCCTACCAATGAAACGTGGTACTCCGCATCGCAAATGCTAGTCTCAAACTCGAGCGATCCTTATCCTTATTATCGGACGGCTCAATCGACTAGGAACGGTTTTAGAATATACAGTGACTATAAGATGTATTTCATGATAGACATCTCCATGTTCTACCACATCTTACATACACTATAGTATATTCAAGGTCTTTATCAAAACAACAATAGTATATCACAATATAACAATATGAAGTAATATAAAGTCATTGCCATAAAAGTGTAAATAATATTAAACAAAAGATTGTTTATACAAAGAGTCAACAAAGCCCATAGCCACACAGTTGGCTCACTGGGCACCCACTCTTACATTATAAATATCTAACAAAAACCATTTTTGCATTTTAGTCCCTGAAAATTCCAAAAATTGCATTCTAGTCCCTGATCAAAATCGAATCGGCCCTCAACTTCTAAAATCTCTTATTATCTCAAATAAAGTCCATTAAGATAATTTTGGGGCGTTACATCGTACTATTCTTTGTTTCTGGAGCATGAAGCTTCTAATCGACACATGCATCAATGCTAGTGTACCCTGACCAAATCTCTCTACTCGTCCTCCTGCAAATACATCCTGAGAAATGATCTGTGCTTGCTAACCAGATATGCTCTGCATCAGTGCCTATCAGTCGACCTATTCTGCTCACGATCTACCGTCAGCTTTCTTCTTGCATCCACTACTAGCTTTTGAACATGATGTTTCCCGTGTGCTTACCGAACGCATCGATACAAGCATACCGGCAAAATCATGTTCTGCATGAATTTAATGACCTTACGTTTGAAACCAGTCATGTCTTAGACATTCGAGGCATTCCCTGGTGAAGGTCTATATGACAATATCTCCAACTACGACTGGATAATCTTCAGAGTAGTGTCATCATGGTACGGACTATACAGATTCAAGCATCAAGTGCGTCCCCACCAATCCTATGCCATTGCCTCTGGTATCCGGTACTCGATCCAAAGCTAGGATCCGCATAAGTAGAAGTCTTGAAAACTTGGACACGATCCATCGCTTCTGTCCGTGCTTGCTGAAATCCCATAAGCCAAATCTTCAGAATTCCTGCCGATGATGATAGTCTTTGGGCAACCTAATCGCCTCATCATCGTTTCTTCCATGATCTCAACAATCCTACAAGGATAATCCAAAGTCTCTCTACTATATCCCAAGTCTCTTGAATGCATGCTCTGATACCAACAAATGTTGCGACCCAACCGGATCCACTACCTAATCAGAGTTAGAGCATAATTAAGCATGCATTTAAAATAAATCGCTACAAAAGACTTAAATAAAAGCAGACCGGTAGAATACAACCGGTTAAATAAGCCAATATACAACCCAATCGAACTACAAATAATCCTAAGGGTAAAGACATACAGCTAATCATGTTGTCGTCACTGGTCAATGGCTACTCCAAGCTCCTGATGCTCAATCCTGTACCTACACCTGCCTCGTTGAATGGGGTGTCCAGACATACAAAAAATATTGGACGTGAGCGACTACGCTCAATACATAAGTAATGATATATATAATATATGCATCACATAAGTATATTTAAAATGAGGGTAGAAACAGTACTCAAAGGCACCATGAATATACAGGGCAATGCCGGATAGCTTGTCCGTGGTGCCGCTCCTATATTCACCTATAAACTATAGCGTCTACTCCACCGTCGTGGTCGCTCCTAGTGATAGCAAAACCAGGGGCTTAGCGTCCCCAGACACAAATCCACATGAAGTAACGCCTCACTAATGGAAACTATCATGACTCACATCATACCAGATGCAGTCTACCGTAAAAACATGCATGTGCTAAAGCCGTAAATCATATAAAATACATAGCACATAATCATTCAACACATATAATATATATCATGTTGGTCATCTCAGTCAGTACTTACGTACATTACTACAGGCAGTCCCTAGCAGTCCCAATCTAGGTTCTCAAGCCAATCATCATCTCTACAATGCAAATACTCATGCATCATTCAATAAGCTCTAAAAGCTTAACTAAACTATTGCATAATCCTAAATAATTTAAAGAGACCATAGTTATACATGCGTCAGTCGTCAGTCCACTGATGGCGACTATCCCACAACTAGGGGCACACCCGTGCTGTAGCTCCACAGCCTCGAGCACGACTCCGCTGCACGAGCGTTGCTCCATCACTATGTCAGACATTGTCTGACTATAATAAAATATATTCCCTACTCCAACTCTAAAATAAGAGTACCCAAAGCCCTAAAATAGAGCCACGCGGGCGAAGGAGAGGAATTTGGTGCGGTTCACAATTGAACCCCTCGGCCCATATATAAGCGAGGGTTCGGACCATCCAAACCTAACTTTGGAACGTCCGATCCTTGCATGCGTGACAAGTGTCACCTGAAGCACTTCGGACCGTCCATTTGGGACTTCGGGCCGTTCGATCCAGTTCGGAGCCTTCAATTTGACCTTCGGATCGTCCGAAGTCACCCCCATGATGTCACCGATGACATATTGTTTCAGGACAGCTGGCTGGGCTACTGTTTGGACCATTCAAACGATCTTCGGATCGTTCGAACTCCTCGGGCCTCCGATCCTTGACCCCGTTCATGTTCGGATCCTCCAAACTTAGTTCGGAGCGTCCGAACCTCCGAACCTTACCCACCATTTTTTAGTGTCCTGGATCCATTTCTGGACTCCGTTAATCCTTTTGGAATTTTCTTAATCATGTTTTACTTAATCTCAACATGATCCTACGATTAATTACTCATCAATCGTTAATTCTGGATACGGGTCACTACACAACCAATGCAGGTAATAAATGCACATAAGTGGTGAGGAACCCCATATTCAAGCAGTTCAAAGATTTGGGGCCATCTGAATTTAAGGGAGGAGTCGATCCCATAGTGGTTAAGGAGTGGATTTGGTCCTTGGAGACCATCTTTGAATTCATGCAGTTTACTTATGCAGACCGAGTGAGGTGTGACTTTTTCATGTTCCGGGATGATGCATGTATCTGTAGGCAAGGAGCCCGATCTACTTTGAACCTAACCACACTGACGTGGAATGGGTTCAAAGACGTATTATATGGGAAATACTTTACAATGAGCACAAGGACTAGACTTGCAAGGAATTTTCTAGAGCTTCATCAGGGAAGCATGACCATTGCTGAGTATGTTAAGAATTTTGAGAGGGGACGGTATTTTGTACCCATGATTTCTGGAAACCCCGCGGAGGAGCCGAAACACTTCATGGAGGGACTGAATGCCTCTATCCGCCGTGATGTCAGGTTGAGTGGGGCGGCCACTTACAGGGAAGCAGTAGATCAGTATATGATGTCAGAAAAAATATAGAAATGATATCATCAAGGAATCTCTAGCCAAGAGAACCACCTATCATGGTCGTGATCAGCACGGGCCTAGTCGGAAGAAACCGTACCAGACTCCACCACAAGGCAGACCTCAGCAGCAGTTGCAACCTCGACCACAAGCCAAGACCATTGGATATTAATGCTCCAAAAACTACGAATGGGACATCCAGCCAGAAGTGTAGGAAGATTCAATCAGGTCAATGTATGTGAGTATCCTATGTTTGGTTTCTATGCAAGAAGCTGGGACATTATCAAAAGGACTACTCCTAGTTTAAAGAGCCAGTCAAGGAAAGAGTGTTTTCCATGACTCAGGATCAAGTGAATCCAGACTCTGCTATTGTCACAGTTATGATTAGTATTGCTAGTTTTTTTGCTCATGTTTTGATAGATACTAGAGCTACGCATTCTTTTATGTCTGTGAAATTTAGGAATAGGTTGTGAGTAGTGCCGAATAAGTCTCTTTTGGGGTTAGTGTTTCTTTTCCTTCAGGCGAAGAATTGAGGAGTAATAGTGTCATGATAAATTTTAGAATTCAGATGCAGGGCATCGATTTATGTGCAAATTTTATTGTTTTAGATATGGTGTATTTTGACGTGATATTTGGGATGGATTGGTTGTCTCGGAATGAGGCCACCATAGACTGTAAGCAGAGGAATTTTTCCTTGAAAGTTCATAATGAGAAATAGTTTGTGTTTTATGCTGCACCGAGGAGGATTTTGTCTCATGTGATCTCGGCAGATAAGACCTGGCAATTGATAAATAAAGGGTGTGCAAGTTTTCTAGCAAGTATCTCTAGTGATCAAGAGTTACCCCGACCAAAACTTGAAGAAGTCGAGGTAGTGAAGAATTTTCCAGAGGTTTTTCTTGAGGATGTTGCTGGATTATCTCCAGCCAGAGAATTTGAATTTGGGATAGAGTTGGTACCTGGAACCATGTCAGTTTTGAAGACCACGTCCAACCTACACCACCCCACAAGCCTATTTAGCATCCCACCCGTACCCTACTCCTAGCCCAGCAGAATGGCTTTTGGATTTCGAGTTCTCTCATCACGTCACCACAGACTTAGCAAACCTGTATCTGTACTCGCCCTACAATGGCCCTGATAATATTATTGTGGGTAACGGTTCTGATTTGTCCATCTCACACACTGGCACCCTTAATTTACCTGCATCTTCGTGGTCCTTATCACCATCTAAAACTTTATGTGTTATATCCATGCAAAAGAATCTTAATTTTGTTGCACAATTATGTCGCACTAACCTTGTTTATGTTACCTTCCCATCCTCCTCTTTTCAGGTGAAGGATCTACACACGGTAGCGCTGCTGCTCATGAGTCCATGTAGGAATGGAGTTTATGTCTGGCCACTGTTCAACCTTTCCTCCTTTGTGCCTCTTACTCTTACCACTTTGGCTGAGTCTCTGTCCCTCTGGCACTCACATTAAGGTCATCCAACCCCGGATGTTTTCAATTGTCTAGTTTCCAATAACGTTATTCCAGTCATGTCTAGTTCTTAGAATTTTCATTGTAACTCATGCAATATCAATAAAAGTTTTAAAATTCTCTTTTCAGATTTTAAGATTACTTCTTTGTCACATCTTGAAATACTTTTCTCTGATGTCTGGACCTCTCCGGTCCTCTCCTCAGATGGCTACAAATATTACTTAATCATTGTCGATCACTTTTCTAAATATATATGGCTTTATCCACTACGCCGCAAATCTGACGCTCTAAATGCTTTCTCTGCCTACAAGAGAATAGTAGAAAACTACTTTAAACGTAAAATTATCTACCTTTACACTGACAACAATGGCGAGTTTCTTGCACTCCGCCTGCTTTTATCTCAGCATGGTATAACTCATCTCACCACCCACCCCCATTCACACGAGCACAACGGATTTGCTAAGCATCGCCATCCGCACACTGTTGAAATAGGTCTTACTCTTCTCCATTAGGTGTCCCTACCCCATAACTTTTGGCTCTTTTCCTTTGCCGCCACCACCTATCTCATCAATCGCATGACCAAAGCAAGGAATGAAGAAGTAAAATTTCTGCCCCTGGAGTAAAAAGCCTCATGTTTAGAGAGAGAAAATCTCTGGTTTCTCCAAAGAATGGGTGCCCGATACCCCTCCTCTTATTGATTCAACGTGAGTTTGTGTGTTATCTTCTTTGGAGTTCTTATTCTTATTGAAATTCTTTTTTTCTTCATCGGTGCTTTTCCCTAGTGGTGGTGGGTGGATTTCAGCCATCTAGGGCCCTGCTTTTCTTGAACCCTCGGTAGCTAGGTGATGGTTTTGGAGAAGATGGGCTCAACAGATGGGGTCCCCGAACAGGAGGTTGGTATAAATGATGATAATGTTTCTCTTGTGGATGAAACACCTGGCTTGGATAATAATAAAGCCAATGCCGATGGTAACATAGGGGATGTTGAAGACGGTAATACTCGACAAGGTGGGCAGCGTAAGTTTCTGAAGAGAAAGGTATCTTATGCGAGTCTGTTTAATTCTAATAGATTGATGAGAGAGGAATCAAAGTTAGAATATCTTGAAACACGGGAAGAAATGCTGGAATTTGGCTTCGAGGACATTGATCCGCTGGAGAAAGTGTTTGGAATCAGTTTATTGGGTTGGGTGATGGGCGAATGGCCACCAGCTACTGCTTTACTGGATTTGGTAAAGATATAAGGGCAAAATATTTGCTTCCAAACTCATGATAGTGGCTGGATTACATTTAAATTCCCCTCACAGGAAGATAAAGATAGAATTTTGAATGGGGGCACTTTCATGGTGATGGGCAAGCATCTCTTTCCCAAAGAATTGCCTCGGTGCTTCCGATTTAGTGACATGGATATGGTGTTTATGCCAACTTGGGTGAAATTTTTCGGCTTGCCTCCGGATTGTTGGAACCAACTTATACTTAGCAAGGTCTCTTCAAAAGTGGGGCGTCCAATCCACACGGATGCCCTCACAATATCTAGGAAGTGTACTAATTATGCAAGTGTGTTGGTGGAGATTGATACCTCTATTGATCGTCTTAGAGAGATCAAGGTGAAACTCCCTATTGGTGTGCTGGATGTTTTCTTTGTGTATGAGCATGAGGGGAATTATTTTTATGCTTATAATATAGAGGGGCACATTGATGCTACATGTGGAAAGAAAAACCAGCAACAGCCGGAGTCTAATGATGTTGTGGACTCCAATATTAAGAATAGGAGAAGATCTAAGAGTGTTACTTGGGGAAGATCTCAGTCTAGAGGGAGTTCTCGATCTAGGGCCCGTATACCAACTCGACATGCACCTTCGAGATCATCACTGAGGCCACACTCTACAATTAAGGATAGTGTCCCTAGTGCAATGCCTGAAAAAAAATAGTGATTCTGGAAATGCAGCAACAACAAAAGAAATTGAGGACCATAATAAGAATGAGAAAACCATAGAGACAGAAGGGGAACCATAGGTTACTATGGTAGATAAGAAGAAAAAAAGGAAGATGGATAGTGAAGAGCCATCCTCGAAGCATCCAACATTGGGGGAGAGCGGTAAGAAAGTGTTGGAGGAGGAGTTCAAACCATTGGTTAGTAAGAAGAATAAGAAAAACAATAAGAAAAAACAATCGCAATACAATGAACAATCATCACCTAGTACGTCGAAACAAAATCGGAGTTCAGGTTCTTGTAGCATGAGTGAAACAGAGCATGGAATTCTGGGAGATAAGTCAGGCAAAATTTATCTTGAGAAGAATTTAGAGGGGGCAGGCCCTCGCCACCAACCTTGTTAATGAAGATTGGAAGTTGGAATATTAGGGTTTTAATAAACCCCTAAAACATAGGAGTGTGAGTACTATTATGAATTTACATAAATTGGATATGATTGGAATTCTTGAAACAAAACTAGAGGCAGCTACCAGTTTGAAGATTATGAGAATATGGTTCAGTGGATGGGAGAGTCTTGATAACTTATCTTTAT
The DNA here is from genome assembly GCF_033568475.1 of Henckelia pumila. Taxonomy (NCBI): domain Eukaryota; kingdom Viridiplantae; phylum Streptophyta; class Magnoliopsida; order Lamiales; family Gesneriaceae; genus Henckelia; species Henckelia pumila. The sequence continues at coordinate 145,343,476 of NC_133120.1, forward strand.
GTCCTAGGAATAAAGCTAGGAATTTTTGTCATTTGGAATCCTAGAGTTTTTGCAGTTGAGCATATGAATGTGGGAGAGCAGTACATGCATATTCGTGTGGCTTGTTTGAAAACTCATATTACCTTCCTTGCAAATTTTGTCTATGGACTAAACAAAATTGTGGAAAGGAGATCTATCTGGGAATCCTTAACTTTAATCAATGAAGATATGGTAGATCCTTGGATTTGGTTGGGTGACTTCAACACTGTACTCTCGGCTGATGAGAAGTTGGGGGGACTGCCGGTAACTAACTAAAAAACTAAAGACTTCGTGGAGTGTGTTGCAAAAATTGATATGGTGGACTTAAAATATTCTGGGAATAAATACACATGGCTCGGTCATTGTTTGCAGAAGAAATTGGATTGAGTTATGGTTAACAAAGCTTGGTTGAACTTGGATTGGACTCCTAGAGTCGAATTTTTGGCGCCTGGATGTACCTCATATCATTCTCTGGCTATTGTCTCATTCTTCAAATCAGATAATAACAAGTCTAAGCCCTTTAAATTCTTCAATATGTGGACTCTTTGTGATGGTTATGCAAAGTTGCTTGCGCGGAGGTGGAGTGTCAATCTCAGAGGTACAGCCCAATATATATTAAAACAAAAGCTTGGTGGACTTAAAGGGTCGTTAAAGCGACTTAATAAATTGGAGTTTGGGCACATTTCTTGTAGAGCAGCTAGTGAGAAGGAGGTTTTGATGGAAGCTCAGAATAAACTTCTCAATGGGGATGTTCTAGACTTTGATTACTGAGCGGTTCAAAGAAGAGCAGAAATGTTACTTGAAGCGGAGAGATTATTTTTTTCTCAAAAAGTGAAGTGTGCTTATGTACAGCTGGGTGACCACTGCACTGAGTTCTTTTATAATATGATTAAGCGCAATAACAAGATAAATAGGGTTACAGTGATACACGATAGTGAAGGGAAAGTTATTACTGAGCACGATCTGATTGCTAAGGAATTTGTAACATATTATAAGGGGCTCTTAGGATCGAAAGATGATTGTATAGAGGCTGATCGAGAGATCATTAGGGCAGGACCGCGAGTTAGTAATATGAAACATGATCTTTTGACTCGTGAAGTCACCTTTCTTGATGTAAAGAATGCACTCTTTGATATTGATAATGATAGAGCACCAGGACCGGATGGGTATGGAGCTTTTTTCTTCAAGAATTCTTGAGAGTTAATGGGTGGAGATGTCTTTGCAGCTGTGAATGAATTCTTTCAAAACGGGAAACTCTTAAAGCAATGGAACCAATGGTTATTTCCTTGATACCCAAGTCAGATTCGGCCAATATGGTGAATGAGTTTAGACCGATATCTTGCTGCACTGTGTTTTACAAAATCATATCCAAAATACTTGTGGAAAGACTTAAAAGCGTGATCGGTGGAATGGTTTCTGAGGCACATTCGGGGTTTTTGGAAGGACGTTCTATTGTTGATAATATACACTTAGCACAAGAGTTGTTACGGAGATATGCCAGGAAGAGAATCTCACCACGATGCACTCTCAAAGTGGACTTATAGAAAGCTTATGACACGGTTTATTGGGACTACTTGAGACAAATCTTATTGTTGCTGAATTTTTTGGGGAATTTTATTCATTGGATCATGGAGTGTGTTACATCTACATCTTTTTTATTTCTCTGAATGGTCAAATGCGTGGATTATTCGATCGTAAAAGAGGGTTACGTCAGGGTGACCCATTGTCCCCTTTACTCTTCACCTTATGCCTTGAACCTCTGTCCAGTGCATTGGAAATGTTGGCCAATAACAGGAACTTTAAGTTCCATCCGGGATGTGCAGGATTGAAGATCACTTGTCTTGCTTATGTGGATGATTTACTACTATTTTCTTACGGAAATAGTGATAGTGTGGGGTTGATGTATGAATGTTTGGAGAACTTTGGGAGGATTTCTAGAGTCAAAGTAAATGTTCTTAAATCCTATGTGTACCTGGCAGGGGTTCGATATCATTATAGGGATCTGGTGTTAGATAGATTGGGATTTAAGGAGGGCACTCTCCCATTCAGATACTTGGGGATTCCTATATCCTCGGCTCGCTTGAGAACATCAGGTTACAGCCTACTAGTTGATGCCATAGCAAAGAAGATTGCGGGCTGGCCGAGTAATTCTTTGTCATACGCTGGAAAGGTGGAATTGGTGAGGTCAGTCCTTCAAGGTGCGGAATGTTACTGGATCTCCATCCTTCCACTGCCAGCAAATATTATTGATGCTATTTACAGATTGTGTCGCCACTTCATTTGGCCTAGTAATCATCCACCGATTTCGTGGCGCCAGGTTTGTAAACAAAAAAAGGATGGTGGTTTGGGGCTTACAAATTTATCGGCATGGAATAAAGCACTATTATGTAAGACACTTTGGAAAATTCAGCAATATACAGAGTCGTTGTGGATAAAATGGTGTGAGAACTCGGTTCTAAACATCAATCTTGGGATTAAACAACACTAAGACAAACAATAACCAAAGGTTAAAGCAATTAAAAGAAATTTTTTTTTTTTTTAAAATAGTGCCTCGCTCGATCCGCATGATCTTGCGGATCGAGCGAGCAACTTTTGCCAAAGCTACTGCCAAGATCTTGCAGATCGAGCGAGCCACAAAAATTTGAAACATAGGACTGCACAGCTTGCCCTCGCTCGATCCGCAAGATCTTGCGGATCGAGCGGTGACAGAAACAGAGCAAAACAGCAGAAATCATGCTAGAGCTTGAGTTCAAAACCAACAACATTTTATCATGCATTCCAATCACAAGTTCTCCAACTAATACATGAAGTACTGGAGTCATACAACCGCTCCAAATATAGAATATGTGATGATAACATGTCGACAAGGCTCGCAAAATCAATACAACAACAAAACGAAGTTCGATATCTAAACATGTCCCAATACAACTAGGTAGACATGCTGACACAACTTCTAAACCAAGTCTCACTACTAGCTCTCCCTCTTGTTGCTAACCAGGCCTTCGCTGACTTGGTCCTGCCCCACCTGTTGCCAAGTACACATACAAAACAAAGCAACAGTCGGATAAACCGGTGAGAAAGATAATCCCAGTAAAAGCAACATAGAAAGTAATAAATTCAATAAACATGCGTTCAATGTAACAAGTAATCAATGTTAACGTAATGAATGCATGTCTTAAAAACGGGTTATCAAATCTGATAAACGAGGGATTGCTGCTGTGTTTTTGGGATCCCGAGGATGAGATCACATAACAACTCACCGACTCTCCCAATCGAGGTGGTGCCACGTATCCCACTCCTCTAGACTTTGAGCAACCATAATGAGTATGCTAGCACTAGGCGAAAGGACTACGACCTAGGCCACTCAATCATAGTTCCCAAACGTCTAAAACAAAAAAGGCGGTTCTGCCCGCTGTAAACAAAGTAGGCTCAAGATAAATGCATAGCATAAATATAAGCAAAAGTCATATAACGAAACTCAATCAACCAACAAATACAAGTTCCACATGCTAGAACAAGTATTGATGCAATATGTGATTTTTAAAAGGAAAAACTCGAGAACCAACAGTCCCGAGTATGCTATCCCACGACGATGACTGATTTTACCTTTCAAGGCAAGTAGTTCCAATCTCCGGAAAGCTACAAAAAAAGATTGTATCAAAGTCTAACCAATCTAAACAATAACAAGGCTCAAGGTAAAACTCTTTACCGATCTTCGTCCAACTCTTGACGATCAAAACGCTATTAACTCTGGCTTGACAAACTCCAAACGAATCTATCCAGATGAAATACAAGATCAATAACCAAGATCAACTTACAAGCCAAGTTCAACAACTTCAAAAACGGTTCAAATCTCCAAAACTCAAACCGACGGCATAACGGCTATAAACTTAACAAACCGACAACACAGACAGCAGTTCAATAGCGATAAAAACTCATAACAATGCTAATACAACCTTAACAAGGCAATCCCAACAAATCTCAAAATCATTATTTTTGAAAATGGCTTCCAAAAATCACAACAAATTCGAACGTCGCTCTAATTCAAAACCGACAGATAATAAACGATTAGAATTTGCCAAGAACAACATACTAGAATCTAGATCGATTCTAACAACCTTCGAAAAACAAAACATATCCGATCGGAGAAATACTTACGGTATAACGGAGCTCTCACTGCAGTGATCACTAATCTGCCTTCAGAAATAATTTCCAACGGCTGGATCGAGCTCGGACTAAAATCCCAAAGCTTGGAAGCAAAAGGAATCGGCTACAATGGAGGAGGAAGGAATGGGGAAGGAGATGAAGACTTTTCTCAATCCAATCAAGCTGTAAATAATATATAAAAATCAATATTTGCGTTTTAGTCCCAGAAATTTCCAAAATTTACAAAAAGGACCCTGATCAAAATCAAGTCGGCTCGTGAACTCTGCAATCTCCGATTAACTCAAATAAACTCATTTAAGATAAAAACAGGGCATTACAATTCTCCCCCACTAAGAAAAGATTTCGTCCTCAAAATCAACAAGAACCACAACTCATAAGATAGAATAAAGAACTAAAGACAGTAAGAAGAACTCACGTCATCCGAATAACTCCGAAAATCGCTGTCTCATGTCAGATTCTGTCTCCCAAGTCGCTTCCTCGACTCCGTGATGGCTCCACTGCACTTTCACCAACGAAATCAACTTGGTTCTGAGTTGCTTTTCTTTCTGATCAAGGATCTGAATCGGTCGTTCAAAATAGCTCAGAGTCTCGTCTAACTCGGCTTCATCAGGCTGAAGGATATGAGAAGGATCTGGATGATACTTTCGCAGCATCGAGACGTGAAAAACGTCGTGAATACCAGATAAAGACGGAGGAAGTGCAAGTCTGTAGGCAAGATCGCCTATCTTCTCGAGAATCTTGTACGGACCGATGAATCTCGGAGATAACTTTCCTCTCTTCCCAAATCTAACAGTGCCTCTGAAAAGTGAAATCTTCAGAAAGACTCGGTCTCCCTGATTAAAACTCAGAGGTCTATGCCTGAAATTCGCATACTTTGCCTGTCTATCCTGAGCTGACTTCATTCTAGACTGAATGACCTTAACTTGCTCTGCCATATCTCTAAGCAAATCCGGTCCCAAATTTGGTGACTCGGACAAGTCGTCCCAAAAAAACGGAGATCGGCATTTCTTACCGTACAATGCCTAAAAAGGCGCCATACCGATACTCGCTTGAAAGCTGTTGTTGTAAGAAAACTCGACAAGAGGCAAAGAATTCTGCTAACTAGTGCCAAAGTCTAGCACTACCGCTCGTAGCATATCCTATAACGTCTGAATAGTCCGCTCTAACTGTCCATCCGTCTGAGGATGATAAGCTGTACTCAGATGCAATCGAGTACCAAGTGCCCCCTGAAGACTATGCCAGAAATGCGAAGTGAATCTAGGATCTCTGTCTGAAACGATCGACTTCGGCACACCATGCAATCTCACAACATTGCTAACATACAACTCAGCCATCTGATCATGACGATACGTCATCCTGTATGGAATAAAACAAGCAGACTTCGTCAATCGGTTGATCACTACCCAAATAGCATCGCATCCTCGAACGGATCGTGGTAGCTTCGTGACAAAATCCATAGAAATGTGATCCCATTTCCATTCAGGAACAGATAGACTGTGCAACAGACCTCCTGGTCGCTTTCGCTCTGCTTTCACCTGCTGACAATTCAAACACCGAGATACAAACCTCGCTACGTCGCTCTTCATTCTCTTCCACCAAAACTGAATCTTCAGGTCGTTGTACATCTTACGACCTCCGGGATGAATACTAAACCGACTGCAATGAGCCTCTCGGAGAATACGCTGTCTCAAATCCAAAATATCAGGCACAACAACACGGTTATTCACAAACAAAACATCATCTCTAACCTAGAATTCAGACTGATGTCCCGATCTGACTTTCTCTACTGAAACCTGAATGCTCGGCTCAGACTTCTGTGCTTCTCTGATTGCAACAAACAACTCCGGCTCGGCTTGAATAGCAAACACTCTGATAGTCTCCCTATCTGTTTCAAACTCTAAACCAGAAGTGCAACAATCATCGATCAACTGAGAAACACCAATAGTAGAAAGAGATAAAGAACATAGCTTTCGGCTCAAAGCATCTGCAACTGCATTTGACTTTCCCGGATAATACTTGATTTCACAGTCGAAATCCTTCAACAGATCTAACCATCTTCTCTGCCTCATATTCAGTTCTGCCTGTGAAAACAAGTACTTAAGGCTCTTATGGTCAGAGAAGATCTCGAAAGACTCACCATAAAGATAGTGACGCCAGATCTTCAGAGCAAAGACGATCGCAGCTAGTTCGAGATCATGAATCGGATAACGAGTCTCGTGCGGTTTCAGCTGCCTTGATGCATACGCTATCACATGCTTATGCTGCATAAGAACACAACCCAAGCCTCGGTTAGAAGCATCACAATAGACTGTGAAACCTCCAGTACCCTTCAGAATAGAAAGAATCGGAGCACTGGTCAGTCTCCTCTTCAGATCAACAAAGCTAGCCTCACAATCTGCAGTCCAGACAAAAGGCGCATTCTTCTGAGTCAGCTGGATAATTGGCTTGGAAATAGACGAGAAACCCTCGATGAAACGACGGTAATAACCAGCTAAACCCATGAAGCTTCGGATCTCCGGCACTGAAGTAGGTCTAGGCCAATTCATAACTGCTTCAATCTTGCTGGGATCGACAGAAATCCCATATTCAGAAATAATGTGACCAAGAAAGACAACTCGATCTAACCAGAATTCACACTTAGACAGCTTGGCAAACAACTGCTCAACTCGCAAAATCTGCAATACGGTCCTCAAGTGCTCTGCATGGTCAGTACGGTTCTTTGAATAAATAAGAATATCATCGATGAAGATAATGACGAACTCATCTAGATAACGCTGAAAGATACGGTTCATCAAACCCATAAAAACCGCTGGAGCGTTAGTCAAACCGAACGGCATGACTATAAACTCAAAATGACCATACCTCATCCTGAATGTGGTCTTAGGAACGTCTTCCTCTCACACTCTCAACTGGTGATAACCTGACCTCAGATCAATCTTAGAGTAGACAGAAGAACCCTGCAGTTGATCAAAAAGGTCATCTATTCGGGGTAAAGGATACCTGTTCTTAACTGTAGCCTGATTCAATTGGCGGTAGTCGATACAGAGCCGCATAGAACCATCCTTCTTCCGAACAAAAAGCACAGGAGCACCCCAAGGCGATACACTAGGTCTGATGTATCCCTTGGCAATCAAATCCTCAAGCTGCTCCTTCAACTCTCTTAATTCAATAAGTTTCATACGATAAGGAGCTTTTGAAATAGGTTGAGTACCTGGCACCAAATCGATGCTGAATTCGATCTCTCGAATAGGTGACAATCCAGGAACATCTTCCGAAAACACATCAGCAAAATCTCTAACCACTGGTAAGTCAACCAAAGCTGGGCTAGATTTCAGTACATCAACCGCATAAACCAAAAATCCTTCTGTACCTCTCTGTAACAAACGAGTCATAGATAACACTGAAATCAAAGAAATTATAGATCGAGAACCCTTACCAAAGAATTTCCACTCGTCTGCCATTTCAGGTCTGAACCTGACAACCTTCAGAAAACAATCAACTGTTGCCCTGTACTTGGTCAAAGCATCTATACCGACAATACAATCAAAATCTGACAACCCAAGCACAATACAGTCGAATTCTAACAAATTCCCCTCAAAACAAAGTTCACAGTTCCTGACTAGTCTGACAGAAACAATTCCTCCACCCAAAGGTGAAGTAACAGCTACTACTGTAGGCAACAATTCGGTTGGCAAAGCATGCAATAACACAAATTTCTCAGAGATAAAGGAATGGGAAGCACCTGTATCTATCAAAACATGAGCAGAATAACCGAAAATTGAACAGTTACCTGCTATAACATCATCAGGTGCTGCCTGAGCCTGATCCTATGTCAAAGCAAAGACTCGTGCCTGCTGTCTCGGAGGCTGGTTCGCACTAGAGTTACCTCCCTGTCTGTTCTGCTGCTGAGGCTGGAAAGAGTGCACTGCAGAAGACTGCCTCTCGGGTTGAGCTGCAGGTCGATATAAACTTCCACTCTGAGCTCTATCTCTGTTACGCTGAGGGCACACCTTAGAGAAGTGTCTCGGTTGCTGACAGGTGTTACAATTACCGAAGACTCCCACACACTGATCCGGTGAGTGTCTTCCTCCACACTTGCTGCAGTACATGGCTGAAGATCCAGAACTCTGTCCTGAACCGAATTGCTTCGAACCACTGAAACTAGAAGAACTGTTCCCCTACCTCTTGAACTGTTTACCTCTTGCTTTGTACTGATCCTTTTTGTTTCCCCCACTGCTACCACCTTCATACCTCTGCTGCTGGTACTGATGCTGAGATGGTTGATTCTGATACTGAGACGGTTGGTTCTGATACTGCCTCTGCTGCTGAGGTGCCACCTGATTACCTCTTTGCCTCCACAAGCCTACTTCTGCTCCCTTTGCGTGATTCATGGCATCCGCAAAGTTGTTAGGCCTGTTGGCGTTAACCAACGTGAAGACGTTGGGGTTCAACCCATTTATGAACTGATCTGCCTTAGCTTATTCATCTCCAGCAATTAGCGGCGCAAAATGCAACAGACTATCAAACTTAGCCACGTACTCTTCAATGTTCAGATTCCCTTGCCTCAGGTTGGAAAACTCTGCTCCCTTATCTTTGCGATACGAGATAGGGAAAAACCGCTTATAAAATTCAGATTTAAAAAGAGTCCAAGTAACTTCCGTACCTCTACTCTCAAATGCTTTTTTTGTCATGATCCACCAGCTCTTAGCACCACCACGCAGCTGATGAATTACTAACCTGATTCGGCGGTCATCAGTGTAGTCAATGGAATCAAACAACTGATCCATATCATCCAACCAACTTTCGCAGTCAACTGGATTTTCTGAACCCATCAACAACGGCGGATTGAACGACTGAAACCTCTTCGGCAAGGTTTCCATAGGAGTCGCTGAAGCATCCAACTGATCAACTTCAGTGCTAGCTTGCTCAGTCGTAGGAATAACTGGCGGTGTGTTTCTGTTTATCACTCGACGAGGACCCATCTGATAATCAAAGGTTAGGACACAAGATATCTCAATCGCTACTGTCAGTGCCCTTACAACTGCTTGGAATACCGGATACCAGTCGATAACAGAAACAGTTATATCTCAAGTAGATCATGCTTTATAAATTAAATCACATAACCATGTAATTCAATAATTCTCAATAATAAAGCATGCTCGCATGGAATTAAGTACACGGTTAAAATAATTCAAACACATGCGAGGAGCCAATACACGTAGACTCGATCTACCCCGCTCACTCTAGTTCAACCAAGAATCTTAACTCTCTGATACCACTTAATGTGAGACCTCGGTTCTAAACATCAATCTTGGGATTAAACAACACTAAGACAAACAATAACCAAAGTTTAAAGCAATTAAAAGAAATTTTTTTTTTTTAAAAATAGTGCCTCGCTCGATCCGCATGATCTTGCGGATCGAGCGAGCAACTTTTGCCAAAGCTACTGCCCGGAAAACCCAGCCCTCGCTCGATCCGCAAGATCTTGCAGATCGAGCGAGCCACAAAAATTTGAAACAGAGGACTGCACAGCTTGCCCTCGCTTGATCCGCAAGATCTTGCGGATCGAGCGGTGACAGAAACAGAGCAAAACAGCAGAAATCATGCTAGAGCTTGAGTCCAAAACCAACAACATTTTATCATGCATTCCAATCACAAGTTCTCCAACTAATACATGAAGTACTGGAGTCATACAACCGCTCCAAATATAGAATATGTGATGATAACATGTCGACAAAGCTCGCAAAATCAATACAACAACAAAACGAAGTTCGATATCTAAACATGTCCCAATACAACTAGGTAGACATGCTGACACGACTTCTAAACCGAGTCTCACTACTAGCTCTCCCTCTTGTTGCTAACCAGGCCTTCGCTGACTTGGTGCTGCCCCACCTGTTTCCAAGTACACATACAAAACAAAGCAACAGCCGGATAAACCGGTGAGAAAGATAATCCCAGTAAAAGCAACATAGCAAGTAATAAATTCAATAAACATGCTTTCAAGGTAACAAGTAATCAATGTTAACGTAATGAATGCATGTCTTAAAAACGGGTTATCAAATCTGATAAACGAGGGATTGCTGCTATGCTTTTGGGATCCCGAGGATGAGATCACGTAACAACTCACCGACTCTCCCAATCGAGGTGGTGCCACGTATCCCACTCCTCTAGACTTTGAGCAACCATAATGAGTATGCTAGCACTAGGCGAAAGGACTACGACCTAGGCCACTCAATCATAGTTCCCAAACGTCTAAAACAAAAAGGGCGGTTCTGCCCGCTGTAAACAAAGTAGGCTCAAGATGAATGCATAGCATAAATATAAGCAAAAGTCACATAACGAAACTCAATCAACCAACAAATACAAGTTCCACATGCTAGAACAAGTATTGATGCAATATGTGATTTTTAAAAGGGAAAACTCGAGAACCAACAGTCCCGAGTATGCTATCCCGCGACGATGACTGCTTTTACCTTTCAAGACAAGTAGTTCCAATCTCTGGAAATCTACAACAAAATATTGTATCAAAGTCTAACCAATCTAAACAACAACAACAAGGCTCAAGGTAAAACTCTTTACCGATCTTCGTCCAACTCTTGACGATCAAAACGCTGTTAACTCTGGCTTGACAAACTCCAAACGAATCTGTCCAGATGAAATACAAGATCAATAACCAAGATCAACTTACAAGCCAAGTTCAACAACTTCAAAAATGGTTCAAATCTCCAAAACTCAAACCGACGGCATAATAGCTATATACTGAACAAACCGACAACGCAGACAGCAGTTCAATAGCGATAACAACTCATAACAATGCTAATACAACCTTAACAAGGCAATCCCAACAAATCTCAAAATCATTATTTTCGAAAATGGCTTCCAAAAATCACAACAAATCCGAACGTCGCTCTAATTCAAAACCGACAGATAATAAACGATCAGAACTCTGCCAAGAACAACATACTAGAATCTAGATCGATTCTAACAACCTCCGAAAAACAAAACATATCCGATCGGAGAAATACTTACGGTATAACGGAGCTCTCACTGCAGTGATCACTAATCTGCCTTCAGAAATAATTTCCAACGGCTGGATCGAGCTCGGACTAAAATCCCAAAGCTTGGAAGCAAAAGGAATCGGCTACAATGGAGGAGGAAGGAATGGGGAAGGAGATGAAGACTTTTCTCAATCCAATCAAGTTGTAGATAATATATAAAAATCAATATTTGCGTTTTAGTCCCTGAAATTTCCAAAATTTGCAAAAAGGACCCTGATCAAAATCAAGTCAGCTCGTGAACTCTGCAATCTCCGATTAACTCAAATAAACTCATTTAAGATAAAAACAGGGCGTTACAAATGGATTCATGAGAAATACAAAAGATTCGGGGGAATTCAAAATTGGGTTTGGCATAAAGATGAATCTCCTTTGATCAAGAACCTAATTTACATCCGAGATGGTATGATAGAAAGATTAGGGTCTTGGGATGCAGCTGTATTGAGATTAAGGCATTGGTTTGATGGGCATGGAGGGTTGAAGGGGTCTTATGAATTCTTTCTTCAATCTTGTGGACTGTGGCCTTGGAAACCAATTGTTTGTAAAACGTGCACTTTACATAAGCACCAGATTATTTTATGGTTAGTTGATCATAGCCGACTACTAACCAGATATCGCCTTCCTTTTATTGAAGATAAAAGATGTGGTTTTTGTGAGGAGGTAGAGGAATCAGTTAACCACTTATTTTTCAAATGCGGGGTTACCGAACAAATCTGGGATCGAATTAAACGGTGGTTGGGCATGAGAAAGAACATGAAGACGGTGCAAACCATACTTCTGGCCTTTCGAAGGGTGTACAGGGGATCTAGCAGCTTGTCAAAAATGAGAAATTGTGCTCTTGCGGCCACAATATATCAGATTTGGACATCTAGGAATCGACTCCACTTTGATGGAGTCAAGCTTGACATAAACGATGTGGTTAGAAAAATCAAATTGGTAGTATTTATAAGTGTACCAAATACATGTAATCTTCTTTCTTAAGTGTAATGTGTTAGTAATTTGAGTTGGATTTGGTGGTTTGTATTGCTTGAGGATGCCCAGTGTAGTTGTCCTTTTACCCACTTTTAATGAAATTCATTTCATTAAAAAAAAATCGCATGCCCAAAACTAATTTATCCATGATCTCTCTGTAGTAACCCATATACCATTTTAAGATAATAATATGTTAAACATGATTAAGGGTTGGTATTTAACCAATTTCGGAGTGTTATTGGACTTCAGAAGTAAAATTTGGGCTTTTTCATTTTGGGCCGGATAGTAAGTTCCGATCCCGGATAGTAAGCTCCGATCCCGGATAGTAAGCTCCGATCCCGGATAGTAAGCTCCGATCGGAACGGAAGCTCCGATCCTGGAACGGAAGTTCCGATCCCCAGCTGTCAGAAATGATCGATGACTCAGTCGCGAGTTTTGACAAGTGTCGGTCATAGAGAAGATCGGAAGCTCCGATCGTAGATCGGAAGTTCCGATCCTGGCGTGGCAGAAATGCACGCAATGAGCTGGATCGGAAGCTCCGATCCCGAAATCGGAAGTTCCGATCCTGGCCGAGAAATTTGGCTATAAATAGGGCCGTTCAGAGTTCATTTTCAATTACGAATTCCCGAGTTTCCTTCTTCAGTTATATAGTGTGAGATATACACTTGAGGGCCCTATCGGTTATAATAGAGGTTCTGGAATAACCAAGGGGTGGCTATAGTCATCCGGGACTAGCGACTCCAAAGGGCTAACTACGGACGAAGGTATGGTCCGGGAATCTATTTAAGTTTTGGGAGTACTTATTAGCTTAGTTAAGGCTTATAGAATTTATGTAGTGATACGGTGAACTTTTGAATATAGGCTTGGAACCTAGGATCCTATTATACTTGAACTAGCCTAGAGGTACGTACACATTGACTGAGATTGCCAGCGAGTATACATGTTTATATGTTGCATTTATTTGGAATTATTATATGGCATGATGTATGATTTACCGTTTTCTATACTCATATGTCATGTGCATATACACGTTGAGCCTATACCTTGTTATACCTGATTATAGAGCCGCTCAGCTCTATACTCGATAGTCTGTCACTAAGAGTACCGCGACGGCGGGGGCATTTATGTCTGTCTACTCTGGTGTACTAGACGAGTGTGGTTGCACCCAGAGGTTGATCCGTGCGGTGGCAGCACTCATGTGGCACCGGTTCTGAGCATGACTTTTCAGATGACCCTGTACCAGTCATCATGTTGCATGCATTATATACATATGTTTACTCATGTCTATGTACTGGGCGTAGCGCTCACGTCCTAGTTGTTATCTTGGACACCCTATTCCATGGGGCAGGTCGCAGGATGGACGGAGCTGGTAGTTCAAGGCAGGACTAGGGAGCAGGAGCTTTGAAAGTTTTTATACAGCACGATTTATTAGCTGTATAATGTTTACTTTTAAGAATTTCGATATGATTGTATCACTACAGATTTAAGCCCAGATTATATTACTAAGATGATATGTAAATTATGGATTATGTTTCCGCACGTTTTTACTCTGTTAAGTATTTTGCTGTATTAAGTTTAATGCATGCTATTAGTTGCCAGTTAGTAGGTGATTCCATGCAGGGTCACTACACTCTCCCTTCGAAAAACTCTTTCTCCTTCGCCCCAATCTTGATAATCTTCGAGTTTTTGGGTGTCTCTGTTACCCTTGGTTGCGTCCGTGTACCAAACATAAGTTAGATCCTCGTTCCTCTCTGTGTATCTTTCTTGGTTACTCACTCACTCAAAGTGCATATCTCTGCCTTGATCTCACTTCCTCCAAAGTGTTTGTTTCCCACCATGGACGCTTATTTAAGTCTGTCTTCCCTTATGTTTTGTCCCCTAACCAGCACAGCAATTGAGCCTTCTTATTCACCTGATCTCTTCACAGTATCTATCTCCATTCCCTTCCGGTCAGTAGCTAAACTCCCTTGCATGGACCCTGCATCAAGCTCCCGTTAGGTTTCTTCCCCTGAACCACCGTCTTCCCCTATCCGTTGTCCGAAACCACCCTCCCCACCCTCATGCTCCAGAAACTGCCACCCCTTGACCACTTAGGACGAAAATCATATATCCAAACTCAATACCAAGTACTCCCTTATAAAAACCTCCGATGCCGATGATAAGGAACCCACATGTGTCGCTGCTGCTCTTCGTGTCCCACGGTGGCGTTCTGCCATGTCTTCTGAGTTTGATGTGCTCTTACGGAATGGTACCTGGGATCTTGTTCCACCTCATCATTCATATAACATGATCGGCTGTTAATGGGTTTTTCGCACCAAACGCCAGGCTGATGGGTCTGTTGCCGGCTCTCCTTGTTTCCAAGGGTTTTCATCAGCGTCCTAGCCTCGATTTCAATGATTCATTCAGCCCTGTGGTCAAACCAGTCACTGTGCGCACTGTTTTTAGTTTTTCTATGTAACGTGGCTTGCCTCTGCGCCATCTTGATGTGAATAATTTGTTCCTTCATGGCTTGTTTGATGAAGAGGTGTACATGTCCTAGCCTCCGGGTTCACCGACAGTAACTTTTCGTCATGTTTGTAACCTAAACAAGGCTATCTATGGCCTCAAGCAAGCTCCTTGTGCCTAGTTTCAGGAGCTTTGATGGTTTCTCCTTCATCTCAGCTTTCTGAACTTTCGCTCTGATAGATCGCTCTTTATTCTTCATAGTCAAAGTCAGTTAGTATATCTTATGGTGTATGTTTATGATTTGATTCTGACAGGCAGTCACGGCTCTCTTGTTTATACAATTGTTGGTCGTCTGGCCTCTCGCTCAAGGATTTAGTTCGTCTCTCCTAATTTTTGGGTGTTGAGGTTTCTACTCGACACGGTGGGCTGATTATGTCTCAAATGCGTTACAATCTTGATATACTTGAACTGTTTAACATGCAGCACTCAAAACCTGTCAGCACTCCACTTGCTGTCGGCAGCCTCTTGACTCTCCATGATGGTGCCTCTCGCACTGATGCTACACGTTATCGTCAAGTCGTTGGCAGCCTCCAATATCTACTCATGAATTGCCCTGACATAGCCTTTATTGTCAGTCGTCTGTCCTGGTTCATTCACTCTCCCTCTGAAACTCATTGGAGTGCACTCAAGAGACTGCTTCGCTATTTGCATGGGACACTTAATCTGGGCCTTCACCTTCGCTCGGACCCATCCACGTCACTTCATGGCTTCAGCGACGCCGATTGGGGTGGTAAACCAGATGATCGCCGCTCCACCGCGACCTACGTCATTTTTCTAGGCGCCAATCCTATCTCTTGGAGCTCCAAGAAGAAGAAATCCTACGGAGGCCATAATATCGAGCCATTCCTTCCGATGCTGCTGAACTTTCTGGTTTTGTTCTCTTCTTGACGAGCTTGGTGTCTCTTTGCCTTCAGCGCCTATTTTTTTACAGTTAATATTGGTGCTACATATCTTTATGTTAATCCCGTGTTTCACTCTGGCATGAAGTACATTGCCTTGGACTATCATTTCGTTCGTGAGCTTGTACAAGGTGGAAAGTTGTGTGTTTCCCATGTCTCATCTACTGATCAACTTGCCAATGCCCTCACCAAACCACTGTCTAGCCAACGCCTTCGGCATCTATTATTCAAGATTGGTGTTTCTTTGGAACCTCCATCTTGAGAGGGCCTATTGGATATGTGTTGATTTGCTAGGATTCTATTTTATTTTATACTTTTATTGTTATTATCTTTTTCTTGTGTGTAGTTGTTTATCTTAGGTTGTTATTTTGTACTTATCATGACTTATAGGCTTGCACATTCTTTTTTTATATATATACTTCATTGTGAGATCAATAAATTATTCAATGTTCTCTCAAATCTCTACATCAACGTGGTTGTCCAGTATCAATCAAGCATTAGAAATCCCTCTAATCCCCAACTAGCGATAGACCTAGAGGTGCGGAGTGCAATGCTTATAATGTTGTTTAATTTGGTGATGCAGTTTAAGCATCCTGCCATGTTGTTTAATTTGTTTGAAGTTTTGGCATTTGACATTGAAAAAATACAGAGCTTCACAAATGGACAATTATATGTTGCATACATACGTCCATGATCTTGGAAAAAGTTGCACCCCAATTATGTAATCTCTTATTTAAAAACAAAAAAAAAAAATGGAATCAAAAGGTTGGCACTGTACACATTTGATTTGTTCACAATAAGAAGGCGTGAATAATAAGTATACTGATGCAAAGGGAAAGCGTTATTTTGTCAAAACATCCCATGTAAACGTTTGGGAAGATCGATTTTGATCATCAAAGTAAACCACGACAAATTTTTTAATAAAAAAACCATGAAACTTGGTGCAATACGCACATATAAGCCATCCAGTTTGAGCATTGAACAAATCAAAACTAACGACCTTTCTATATATGTTTCGAGTACGTACTGTTTTCATTCCGAACACAATGGTAGTCACTCTTTGGGTCCAAATTTGAAAAATTAGTATGTGATTTTACTTAAGTAGTGTTTGTAACATTTGAAAATAAGTGATTATGAAATTTTGATTAAAATTATTTTTAGAAGTTGCAAACACTGTTTTAGTTGGTCAATGAGATTCTGAAGCCATGTCATAAGCTAGGATATGCCACTTGATTGTTTTGTTGATATTGAACAAATTCAAAAATTCATTTGGGTTCCCACTGAAATTGAGATCAACTTGGTTTTTTGACATATTGAAAAGATTAGGTAGATGAGGGGAAAAGATGCATGTTTGTAATGATTTTTATGGGGAATTTGGCATTCGCTCAATGAGAGATTGTGGAATAGCATCTCTTCCTCTCCAAATACATGGAAGAGTATGTCAAGTATAATGTGGATGCAGGCTTTGCAAGATATTTTGCTGTAGGCGTGATTATTAGAGACTCAAATGACTTCTTTATAAAATGTAGAACTCAACTTACTCACTCTCACCGAGGAGTTGCACTTGTAAAGGAAGCAGAAACAATTGCAATTTGCAATTTATGAAGGGCTAGGTTGGATCGAGGATTTGGGCTATGATAAAAGCCCAAATTGCATGCCTCTCTTCAACTTAGAGAATAATTTTGAATTAAACAAAAATATTGGAGGTAAACATTTCTAGAAGAGTTTCCATTTATTTATCCAAAATATCATAACCACTTTTCAAGAATTACAATTAGTATGAGACTAACTTTTTAGATTTTAATTAAATTAAACAAAAATAAAAGCAAAATCTAAAGTTAAGAAGCCTGTTCTTTTTTTTTAAGTGAAAAAAATGAAAAATCACTATTTTTACGATGACAAAACATTCCCTTCATATATTGCCGTGTGAGGCCAACAAAGGGAATCCTGGTAGAGTGGGACAATAAGTCTCTTCTATTTGGAAATTATTTTATAAATTCATTTTAATATATAATATTATCTGTAACACTAAAAATTTTGGTTTGGTCTAATTCCAAAAGGGGAAAAAAGAAAAGAAAATCACAATTGGGTAAGTGGAGGGTAATTAATTGCCCACTACAATAATAGAACCTTCACCCGATTCAAATCTAGTCTGGATATCATCTCCGATCGCCACGGAGCTATTTCAGATCCAACACTTGATCTATTCGTTTGCATGCCCTTTTATGTGGGTTCCACTATATATATGTATTTGAAACATGCCAAATTTTTAGGAATCAATTTTTTTATTATTATTATTTTTATGGTTACGATGAAATGTATGAACGTTATCTTGTGTGTGTATAACATTATATTTAGATTGACACTGTAGTAATATATAGGCAGCGTTTGGTTTGAGTGATAGGATAAGTAATCCATAGATAAGTAATATAATATAAATTAAAAATAAATAAGAAAAAATAGTTAATACATTATTTGATTTGATGGATAGATTATAATTTATTTGATGTAAAATTATTAATTAATAAATAGATAAATAATATGACGAAAATAAGGCGAAATTGATTGGGATAAGTTATATATAGATTAATAATACACCAAATCCAACAATGTCTATAGAGTCCATATAATCCCCACGATAAAATCAAAATAAACTTTACAAAAGAAGAAAATTGATACAGAAGTGAATTTGAAATAATATACATATTTATATTTCAACTTAAAGCCAAACAAATTAATTGTTTTATATATCACTTGACTACTATCGATGCAATAGTGTCCACGATAAATAATATTAAATTTATATTATATTGTTTCTCCAATTAATTAATGTATTAAAATATTGTTATAAAGTCCTTTCAAAAAAAATTTGAAAAAATAAAAATTCCATTCCATGCATGTCTTTCATGGCTTTTAATTTGTTTGTATTTGTATTTCTTCAGCTTTTGTCCTCAAATATATATGTGTGGAATTCCCCGTGTGAACTCGACCCATCCTGCCTCTCCAAATTTGGCATTTTCTCACTCGACCTCAATTAAAGCTACGCCGTGCCTCCAATTTCAGCTCACAACGCTCTTGAATCGTTGGAAGATTTCTGGGTTTTTTTTTTTTTGCTGTACCTGTAAGTCATATGGATTATATTGTTTTTGTTTTTTTTTTTTTTTAGCTTTGATTCTACGAGTGGACTGTTTATTATCAAAGAGTATTGTAATACATGAACTGGTTGGAGGATGATTTAGCAGTGTTTATGATCTCGTCAGTTTTGAACATTTTTCATGGTGGTTTACGAGATTGCTATCAGGGGAATTTGATTTAGTCTCGTTTTGCCCTTTTTTTTGGTGGTATGATTTCTTACAGAGAATAGAAATGGAATGTGATTTGCTTTCTCATTGTGTGTGTGGGGTAGTGTGAAATCTTCTAATAGTTGCTATATTATGTGTCTGGTGGTGTAGGAAATGCTGAGAAGTGATTAAAGAATATAGTAGAGTATACTGGTTGGTGGACTGACTATGGCGAGGTTCGCGCCGGTGATTTGCTTGCCCGTTGTGTTGTGTGTCTTGGTGGGGAGTCTTGAAGGGGTGAAACCAACTTCTAGTTATTTGATTGGGCTTGGAAGTTATGACATGACCGGACCAGCAGCTGACGTCAACATGATGGGATATGCTAACATAGACCAAACTGCATCTGGTGTTCACTTTAGGTTGCGAGCTCGTGCATTCATCGTGGCGCAGCCGCAGGGGAACAGACTTGTGTTCGTAAATCTTGATGCTGGGATGGCATCCCAGCTTGTGACCATAAAAGTTCTCGAGAGATTGAAGGCCAGGTAGTTTAAGTATTGCTGCAGTCCATGGAAGCCTAGTGTTATTTGTAACTTGCGGTTTCGTATTGTTACTTGTATTGTGATTATGAGGTTATTTTTGCTTCTCCAGGTACGGAGATCTCTATACTGAAAAGAATGTTGCTATTAGTGGCATTCACACCCATGCTGGTCCAGCAGGTTATCTTCAATATGTTGTGTATCTTGTAACTTCCCTTGGTTTTGTGCGGCAATCGTTTGATGCCATTGTTGATGGTATTGAGCAGACCATCGTTCAAGCTCACAACAATCTTCGACCTGGATCATTATTTGTGAACAAAGGTAATTGAGCTCGACTTAGCCCTCATAATTGTTAAGCAAAAAGTAAAACACAATAAGGTTCTGTATCTCTTCCTTGAGTCTCCACGATTTACTTTTTTAGTTCATGGTCTGCTGTTGCTTTGAGAGAATAGGCATATCTTATTCACCATATTTGGCACTAAATTACAGGGGAGCTTTTAGATGCTTCAATTAATCGCAGTCCAAGTGCTTATCTCAACAATCCAGCAGCAGAACGCAGTAAATATGTGTACGATGTTGATAAAGATATGACCCTTTTAAAGTTTGTTGATGATGAATGGGGCACGGTCGGGAGCTTCAATTGGTTTGCAACTCATGGAACTTCTATGAGTCGTACAAATGGTTTGATAAGTGGTGACAATAAAGGAGCTGCGGCACGTTTTATGGAAGACTGGTTTGATCACGATAGCAAGACAAGTTTGTCTTCTGACAATGCAGAGGCAAACAAGGTTCCTCAAAGAGTCTCAAACATTATACCAGCAGAGGAATATAGCTGTGAGTACTTGGCTTATTATTTTGCAGCGCTATTAAAAAAAACATAAATTTCTTTTGGATGCCCGTTCTGCTAGTAGAAGAATTATAGTTGTGGGTCTTTGTTCCTGGTTTTCGTTAACTTCTTCAATACCGTCATCGCAAGGCTGTTATCCTAACTTATCATGAACTTGGAAGTTTGTGCTTTATTGTGCTCTCTTGTGAGCCTGAAGTCATTTCCTCAGTACGTTAGGAGAGATTAATGAGAGACTTCTCTCCTACGTAAACTCATTCTGGGTCTACAGCCCCGCAAACTAGTTCTGTGGTAACTAAAAAAGCTCTGCATATTCTCCCTGTGTTTAACCTTTTGTTTTCTTGATCCAATGCAGACCATGATTTACGAGAACTTGCTGCTTCTCATGAGGGTTCAATGGGTGAATCAACCACCAGGTCTATGAGCAATGCAAGACGTGTGAGAGGCGCTCTTGGTCAGAGTGATAGGCCTAGATTTGTATCTGCATTTTGCCAAACCAACTGCGGTGATGTCAGTCCAAATGTTCTCGGAGCCTTCTGCATAGATACAGGCTTACCTTGTGATTTCAATCACAGTACCTGTGGTGGAAAGAATGAGTTATGCTATGGACGAGGACCAGGGTATGTATAATTCCCCATTTGGCACTTGCTACTTTGTGAGTACTTTTGTCATGATTCTGGTTTAGGCTACAATATGATCTTTCAACTTATCGGCAGGTATCCAGACGAATTTGAAAGCACTCGCATTATTGGAGAAAGACAATTCAGAAAAGCGGTGGAACTTTTGAATTCAGATTCAGAACAATTGAATGGGATGATTGACTATCGCCACACTTACGTGAATTTTTCCAATCTTGAGGTGGCAATTCCTGAACAAGGAGGAGGCACCACCGTTGTAAAAACGTGCCCTGCAGCATTGGGGTTCGGATTTGCTGCTGGTACAACAGATGGACCTGGCGCTTTCGATTTTAAACAAGGGGACAACAAGGTATTGCAATGGAGTTCGTTTTCAATAGTTTATGTTCTCATTTATTGCATGCTAATGTTCTGTGTTTAGGGGAATCCATTCTGGAGATTGGTGCGCAACTTACTTAAAACACCATCAAAGCAACAAGTTGATTGTCATGAACCAAAGCCTGTTCTGCTTGATACTGGTGAAATGAAGGAGCCTTATGATTGGGCGGTAAGTGATAAATCCTCTGCTGTGTGTGTTTCTACGATAATGACCTCGAAATATTTTCTTGGTTTTCAATTAGTTATATGAAGAAAACGTTATAGATTGATCAAACATCTCTATTCTGCATTTTCAAGAAATAGTGAGCTGTGACTCTCATTCATACAAAAAATGTTGTCACTTAACAACGGAGCAATGGAATGGGAGCCATTTTTGTTTTGATCTGAGTAGAGATGAGTCAGGTTCTTCGGGACACGATTCCCTAAAAACTATTGTTCTATTATCACGTAAATGAGCTAGGCGTTGGAGATTCGAATGTCCTATTCTAATTCTAAAGATTTCAAAGAAATCGGTTTCGTGTTCCAACCCGATTTAAATTCGCTCATCCTCACGAACCATGCATGTGTATATTTTGGTGATAAGGCAGTTTATAGTGAACTGAACAATGGTAATCTTGTGTCTCCATATTGACAGCCTTCAATACTTCCAGTCCAGATTCTGAGAATAGGGCAGCTGGTCATATTAAGTGTACCTGGAGGTAACTCTGCTTCTTTTCTCTTCTCAAGATAATTGTATTCTCACTTATAAATCTTTTTAAACCGAGGTTTTGAAAATGCCATGATGATGATGAAATTTCAATCATCTTCAAGTTCATTTTTATTCGGACAGTTAACTTTTTGTAATTGACATCTTTTTATCCCATGTGTTAATATGTTTTTATCTGTATTTGGTGAATTTATGGGAAAAATTTTCCAACCAAATCGTTTCCCCTTTTCTTTTCATTTTTTTTTTTTTACCTTCGAGGTCGGAGGGGTGCTT
Organism: Henckelia pumila; assembly: GCF_033568475.1. Lineage (NCBI taxonomy): Eukaryota > Viridiplantae > Streptophyta > Magnoliopsida > Lamiales > Gesneriaceae > Henckelia > Henckelia pumila. The sequence continues at coordinate 145,365,748 of NC_133120.1, forward strand.
GAATCTTTGTGAATTTATTTGGAGAAAATTAAGAGCAACAGATATCCGTGCTCTCTTGTGCCAGAATTCACCACGATGGCAGGAAGACGGCTCCGAGATGCGGTGAAAACAATTCTGCTGAGTAGCAAAGAGTTTGGTGGCAATGTCCATGTAGTGATAGCTGGGTTGACAAATACATATTCACAATATGTGACAACCTTTGAGGAGTATGAGGTACAGAGATACGAGGTCAGTCACTTCACCTTGGCGTTTAGTCTTATGTTTATTTATTTAACCCTTGGTTTTTGGCTCACAGTTCTCTCTTTAGAGGCATATAGCCTACAAATGATTCTGCGGTCCTTCTAATGTGTATCCACGTCTTGTTTCATCGATCTCAGGGTGCATCGACGCTGTACGGCCCACACACCCTGAGCGGCTACATTCAAGAGTTGGGTAAGCTTGCAGAAGCCCTTGTTCAAGGGACGTCAGTGAAACCAGGTCCACCACCCCCAGACATGCTAAAAAAACAGATAAGCTTATTACCACCCGTCGTACTCGATACAACTCCTATAGGTGTAAACTTCGGGGATGTCAGCTTAGACATACCAAAGAACTCCACCTTCAAGAAAGGCGACAAGGTGACAGCAGTTTTCTGGTCAGCGTGTCCAAGAAACGACCTTATGACCGAAGGTACATTTGCTCTCGTGGAGATTCTCAGAGGGAACAATACTTGGGAACCAGCTTATGACGATGATGATTTCTGCCTCCGGTTTATATGGTCTCGACCAGCTAAACTTAGCCCTCAAAGTCATGCAACCTTGGAATGGAGAATACCGAAAAGAGCTGCTTCCGGAGTTTACAGAATCACACATTTTGGTGCTGCGAAGGGAGTTATAGGATCAATTGAACATTTTACAGGTTCTTCTCGTGCTTTTGCCGTAGCATGAGAATATTTAATAGGACGTGATATTTCGTATTTGTGCACCAATGACCAAACAACATTAAAGATGTTCCAGCTTATCACGTACTCCATTAATTATATAAATTAATGTTTACATAATTTTCTTGGATTCTTCTATCCTATTTTGGGTAAATACTCCATGTATAAGATAATCATTGTATTCGGATGGGTTCACAAAGCATCGGGAGAACAGAACTTGCAATTTTTTATAAAGGCGAAACGCTTGTTAATTGTTGTCATTATTTAAAATTAATTATAACACCCCATCCCTACCGAAATCTAGACTGGTAGAGGTGCGTGTGCGCCATGATTATCAATCTGTTGATCACTAGTATCTTTACTTGGTATGACAAAAACATTTAATATAACTTGATAACAATATATTATCAATCAAAACCCAAACTTAAACCCAACGTTAATTCAAATCCAAATTTCAAGTCAATACAATCGCATTCAAGTGTAAAAAGTTAATAGACTTTACTTTTGCTCACCTTTGCACCAAATGCAACAAATATAAGGTGCTACATAGAGAGCAACATGGCCTCATAGCCTCGAAATCAATCCTTGATCTATTATTCTTACTACACTGAATCACTGGTGTATTCAACAGTAAAATTTTGAAATAAAGAACATACTTGTATCAAATGTGTGCACATTTCTATCCTCTCAAAATCACCATTTGACGAAACAACATCGTTACAATTTGAATTAAAGAACATGCAAGAATATTATGTGAAGTCAAGAAGATAAGAGCTCGTACTTAAAATGATGTGCATACATGGATCTGAAACAAAGATGCAATGAGAAAGGAGAAGAAAATTAACATAATTGCAGTCATTAACAAGAAAAGAGGTTAAGGAGAGAAATCTAGACCTGTGGCTTGGAAAGCAACTAGTAGCCTAATAATAAAATCATAAAAGTTCATGACTGATAAAACTAGGCATTGTTCTCTTCATCCTCCTCTATTTTGGGAGCCAAGTAGAACCGTATATAGCCCATCTCTGCAATCTTGTACTCCACGACAACAGGAAGCTCTGAAGACAAGCTTATAGTGACAGTGCTGGACAATGGAGTTGCCTTGGTAAAGGAATTCAAATACCTAAGAGCAAAAGTTAATGATACTGGCTCGTTCATCTCAATAACCGTTGCATCTTCAGGCTGCATGATACAGGAGAAAAAACAAAGAAAATCAATCCATTTTCTGAAGATGGCTGAAAGGGTGTTAAGATAGTTATTTTAGTCTCAGGGGTGGCAAGGATAGAATTTAAAACTAACCTTATCAACAGTGGTGTTCTGCCTGCAAACAACATTTGCAGTTCCAATGTCACCTCTTGTTGAGAATTTTACACCTTCCTTTGTTACAGAGATCACAACTGTATTCAGCAGTCAAACCAAAGGTCATATTTAATTACCAGCAGATTACAATCTAACATTTGTTATTGCATTGGAGAACATAACCAACAAACCTGTATCACCAATGCTACTAAGATCTTTGCAAATCCTCGCAAACTCGGAGGATGGCATTCGAACTATAGCATGGTACTCAGCTTCAGGGATTCCAAGATGCTCACTGTCGATGTCCATAAGCTTCATCTCAAAATCTGCAATTTTATCTTGTGCTGCGATTGGAAAAACAAAACAACAAAAGTTCAACATACTAAAAGCCATTAATATATAAATCTGCACAAGGAAATCAGAAAGGAGAGAAGAGAACAGTGTTAAACATAATTTAAAGTTTGACAAGACCTATTATTTAAGAGCTTCTGCTATAAAGGCTACTCACCGGACTCAACCTGGACAAATCCAGATCCCATAGACTCAAACCCAACAATAATAGCTCAGAATTACACCATAAACCGTGGACCTTATTATCTGTCACTCATCTGCCTTACTTGTACACCCTTTCATTGCATCCTCACACGATTCAAAAATTTAAAGATTTGGGGTTGCAACAGCAGATAAATTTTTTCTAATATTCTTATATTCGCCTTTATGCCCTTTGTATAAATAGGTCGTGGGGACTTTTCCTTCAATTTTATTGGATTCTGACCTCTAATCACTGAAATGTCAAGAAAACCAGGACCCATATTCAGAGCTCGACCATATTTTGAGCTTCAAATATTATAAAATCTCTAAAAAGTGAAGATTTCACCATTTGACTGCAAAAACTTAGTCTCGTTTTCACATAAAAATTATATTTAAAAAAAAAAAGAAAAGAAAAGAAAAAAAAGGATGCAACCACAGACGTCCACAGTCACCAAAAATATACCAGAAGTAAACTAATTTCCTCATCTGTTCAACGACTAAATCTTAGATCAAAACTGCAGCGCATTAAAGATCGCGCCAAAAAAAAAATTAAAAAAAAAACTGAGAAAGAAAAGAAGAAAGGGAAACATACTGGGGCTCTCAAACATGAAGGTGACGGTATCGCTACCGTCATCAGCTTTTATGGTTATGATGTCATCATTCCCGGCGCATTTCAACATCTTTCCCATGTTATTGAGGTTCATCCCCATGGACAGGTTGCGGTCGCAGCGGTAGTGCTCGAAGCCCTCGGATCTGAGCAGAAGCGCCACCAGCGCCACGTGACTCGAATCCATGGCCTGCAAAGAGAAGCCAGTTGCGGAACAGTCGAAATTCGCTTCCGTAACCAGATCCTTAATCGCCTCCATCACCTTCTTCAGCAAGCTCCCCTGAACCAGTCTGAGCTCCAACATCTTGAGGAAATTGATATGCAAAATCCCTTCCGGGTCCTTACACTTGGGAGTAGGAAATGGGTCTCCGAGCGAATACGTGCGGGAAATTGAAATTGAAGTTTAATTGAAAATTTGATAATTAGGGTTTATATATTCCGTATATATAGAAGTGGAGATGGTGTGAATGGATTAAAGTGTGCTGGAGAAACTAGGGCTTGTAATTGGCGGGAAGACTGCAATTAAAATAAAATTTCTTTCATATTCCCGCCTATATTTTTTAGGGGAAGAAATATATATGTATACTAGTGATCCGACTTTTACAGTATTTTATTAATATTTTTTTTTTTTTTTTTTTGGTTTGGGAGAAAATAATGTTTTTTGAGAGACATGTGAGAGAGACGTGAGATGAAATTAAAATTATAAAAATTGTCAAAATGTTATTTTGCTTTTTGCCTTAAAAAAAAAAAGGAAGAACTCTCAATGAATAGGGGTAAAATGGAGAAAAAAATTGGTGTCATCTTGACACACCAAAAATAGTTATTAAAGAATGTCCAAGTTTTATATAATAGTATAGATAGTATAGATAATATATATGAATCCAATTTCAATAAATAAATATATATAAATATGGTAAAAGTTAATATGGTGGGGAAAATACTACTTAATATTGAAAACTCTTTTATTTTGTTGACTCTTTGTGTGTACTGTCACCAATTAATCATGTTAATTTTGTGAGATAGATCGTCGATCCAATTCATGAAAATGTATTATTTTTTATATCAAAAATTTTAATTTTAATTAAATATATATATATATCGAATCGGCTTGTCCCACAAATATAGATTTGTGAAATCGTTTCACAAAACCTTATTCTTTCATTTTTATTATTTGGTTAAAAATCACTTCATACTAAAAAATATATATTGTTTCAAAATTTCAGAAATTTTATATTGTTAAAGAAAATTTTAAATGTGTCATCTCAATTTCATATAGTATTTTTATAAAAAAAAAATTATATAATATGTAGACAAAGGGGAAAAAAAAGTTCAGAAAACCACGTATAACCTAAAATGTCTTGTAAGTGCTTGAAAGTTGAAAGCATTCGGGTTGCTAAAAATGAATGATTTCGATTTTTTTTTTTTTTTTGTATCATCTCCGTGAAAATTATTTAGATATTGTTATCTAAAAAAAAACTAAAAATATTATAGATCTTACCTACACAGAGTATTTGTGCAAAAATATTATTAAAAATCTAGAGCAATCAATTTGTTTGTTTTTAAGAAATAATTTTATTAAATTAATACTTCCTATATCTCACTCATTTAGATTATATTTCGTTTTTCATTTGTCTCAAATATATATTCCAGTTTTTATGTTTAATGTTATATTTCACACTCTTTTACCAATTTTTTCATATTAAATTCATATCATTAACTATTTGTACAAGTATTTTGTTCTATTAAAATTTCCATTAAATCAGTGTAAAATGAGAAATTGCTTTATAAAATTTATTTTTCCAATCGAGGAAGTATATATCAGTGTTCTTACAATCGAACGACAATCGAACTGATATATCTTTTAAAAAAAATTATTTGATCGGTCCAACTGATTCAATCAAATGGTCGGATCGAAATACTATTATATTATATAAAATAATAATATAATATATTAGTTGATATATTTTAAATTTAACAATTAAATATTTATATATATAAATATATACATTTAAAAAAAATTTAAAAACTAAATAATAACATATATATAATCAAAACATAAAATATATATAATTTAAACAAAAAATAATCAAAAAAAGCTTAAATATTACTAAAATAATTTTTTTAACAAATTTCAAATCCAAATAATCATGTATATAATTTTAAATAGAGGAAATAAATTTTTTTGGAAGAAATTTATAAAAATATAAAATATTAAAAAATTTAAATATTTTTTTTGAAAAAAAATAGGGAACCAGTCGGACCGATTCACCGGTTCAAATTCAGTCTTACCGGTCCTTGACCGTGTTTGATCGGTCAAATAAAGGAAATAATCATTCTTTGAAGAAATTTATGAAAAAATCAAATTATAAAAAAATTAATATTTTTACAAAAAAATAAAACATAGGCAAACTGGTCGGACCTGTTCTTGACCTGTTCACTGGTTCAAAGCTAGTCTAACCGATTTTTGACTGAGTTTAACTGATTTGACCAATTAAACGGTTTTTGGGCATGTCCGAACCAGACATGTGACTTTGATCCTAGTGTTATCAAACATGCGTTATAACATGGGAACTCGCAATAGTTTTTCGGTGCGCATTGGGTAAAATAACGGACTAAGCAATGATTTACAAACTACGTTAGTCAGGTAAACCGCACTAAACAAACTATGTGCGACAAGCTAGTTTAAGAAGGTGTTAGCAGTGAGAATCAAACTTCTGACATCTTGATATGTAGTGACCCGAACCGTGATCACCTACTAATCAGAACTTATAAATTAAATTTATATATATATATTTAAATTTAAATTTATATATATATATATATACTAATGTACAAAAATTAAAACATTATACGGTTTTGTAAATTTAATTTTTTTTTTAAAAAATACGATAACTTATAAATTATTTTATCAATTATATCATAAAAATTTATCTGTTAATTTTTATTTTTTATCATGTTTGTTAGATTTATTAACTTTTTTAAATGACAGATTTTTGTGGAGTTAATAGATTTTTGTTAACTTATGTAGAATTTTAAAGAGTTGTAAAAAAAAAATTTGCACTTTAGTATATTTACTTTGAAAGATTTTTACAGATTTTATAAAAAAAAAATTTCACAAATTTCAATGAAATTTATTATTAAAACTAAACTAGTTATACCTAAACGGAAAAAATTAGTATATTAAAATATATCAAATTAATATTATGTAATAATATTTTATATGTTTATTCGATATAATTGTCCTTATATATATGTGTGTATATGTTTGTGTGTGTCAGTGTGTGTTGGTTTATGTATGTATTTTTATAAATTTTTAAATGTATAATTAAATTAATGCACATAATTAATTAATGCTCAATAAGTGAATAAATAAATTAAAATATTAAAAATAATTTATTATTACTTTCAATTCAAGTGAAATAAAATCTTATTAAAACTTTATGATCCTACTAAAAAAAAATTTATGATTTTTATATGTATAGCATGATAATTTTATTAAGAACTTTCATAACTATAATATGACGTAACAAAATTTCCAGTTTAGAAGTTTTAAAATAAATATAATTATATTTATTATTATTTTAAAAAAAATTTCTTTCAATTATATAATAAAGTATTAATTTTTATTTACTAAAAAAATATATAGCAATATTTTTGTTTTTTTTTTTCATCATTTTTGTGGCGTAAAAGTTCGACTATTTAAAATTTAAATAACTTTGTATAATTTTATAATTTATTACAATTAATGGTATACTTTATGTATTAAACATAAAAAAAATCATCTCCAAAATTTCAACGGCCAAAATTAAAGAAAAAATGTATGGATTTTTAAATAATTTATTTTTTGATTTCGTATTGTAAAAAGTTTCATAAAAATGTAAGAGGGGAGAAGGAAAAAAAATAGGGAAAAAAAATTTAAAAATCCATTCGAAATTTGGGTTTAAGCAAAAATAATTCTAGACATTTTATTATTGTACCTTGAACTTTCAATTTTTGAATGAATTAAATTAAATAAAAATAAAATAGTGTGTCATATTTTTCTAAGTATGTGTTAATTAACAAGCAAGTACTTTATACTTACTAGCAAAAAATGCACATGCGTTGCGTCAGTAATAATATATATATATATATATATATATATATATATATATATATATATATATGAGGACTTTTCAGCTGCCCAACAATATTTTCTCACCTCGTCCCGGACCACTAAAATTCGGTACCGGGTTTTAGTTGTTTTTTTATTTTTCGCATCACTAAAACACGGTACCGGATTTTAGTGGTCGGGGACGAGTTGGACATCATTGGTTGGGCAGCTGAAAATTTTTCTCTATATATATAGGTATTATATGTTGTTGTCGTGTATATATGCTTATTTTTTGGTAAATTACTTCATTTAGTCACGATTATGTATAAAATGAATCATATATAAATGATAATTTTTTGTGGTATGCAATAATTTTTCCTAACCATGAAACAACGTAAAAGACGATTTATTCTTGAAAAACACATAAAATATAAATATGATTTTCCTGTTAACACATTATATCGAACAATTAGTTTGCAAATGAAAAACATAATAAACAACAATTTGATGCAACATGTATGGTATACTTTTGTATTTTATACGATTCACAACAATACAACTTATATTAACAATATAATTTTAACAAATGTATAACTAAATAAAGCATATAATTTCTCTTCCGTTGAAAAAGAACATGGTGATTTTTGTGTAACTCACCAAAGAGAAACGATCGTGAATCAAATACAACAAAAACGTCTGCTTCAACCTTTGAACCATTGTAAGGTCCAACTGTATTAAGACGAGTCTTTTCAACGTATTTATATTCCCACTCACAATGAGAAATTTCCCATGGGTCACTCATCCTAAAATTGACCCAAGTCAAGCATGCTTAACTTTGGAGTTATTATGTGATGAGCTCTCGAAAAGAAGATGCACCTTCTTGATATGAGTAAAGGCGTGATTTTATCAACATACAACACCTCAAATAGAAAAGATAGAAAAAAAGATAGAAAAGATATTTGAGGTTTTCTGTGGAAATTGAAATACAGAAACAAATATACAATCTCAATAAATCCACGTTCACCGTTAAAATATTGTTCAAACTTCAAACGACAGCACTACAACTTAACGTGACAAAATTCTAAGTACTCAATAAACCAAGAACGGTTTGATTTCATCTTTGGGTTTACACCAAACAATACCAACTTGAATGTCAAAACATGGGACTAAAAACACAATCATAACAAGCTGTCTGTTCTTGCAGGCAACCTCCTCAAGAAATTCATGGGATACGAGGGGATGCGATCTCGGAACCGGGGATGTCTCATCGTGTAAAATCCGATGATGGTAACCATGGTTTTGGGAGGAGTTACAAATAGTACCACAGAAGCAAGAAGACAGAAGATGAGAAATAATGCAGTTGCTCTTGGATCTCTCCAGCTGAGTAGATTGTAAAATCTCTCCACTTGGGTGGCTAGGTCACCGAAAACAGTTTGTACCCGTGAGGCGATAGCCCTTAGCCTATCGTATCTCAGTTTCAGCACGTCGATCTGCTTTTGGGACGTCGGGAACGTGTCGAACTCCTCATCTAGTTCATCTATGTGAGCTGTATCAGCTTGAGACAGCCTGACATCCATGTGAGGAGGATTCCTCGGCCTCCGGCGATACTTCATCGTACCGAGGAAGAAAAGGTAGATGAATATGATGCTCATGATATACCGTGGGAAGCAAACCAAGATAAGGAATAAGAAGTGAACGACAACAGTGAGGAAAGGTCTTTTCCAAGAGCATATATGATCAAAACATTTGCTAAGTTTAAGTATTGCAGAAAAGATCCCTGCTATCCTGTAATGGTTGGCTTTGCTCCTTCTCACACTCCACATGTTTGATCCCACATCAAGCATGTACTCCACCACTTCTTTTCTCAATGGTGGCTCGGCCCGGCTCAGCCTCGTGGAGACTATTTGTGTAGCTTGGTGCCTAAGAATGTCGATCTGATGGCAACTTAGAGGGTGAAGGTAGTGAAGATTTGGTAGCAAAGGCTGGGAATACATTAGCAGCATGTTGAACAAAGATGCACAAGAGAACCTCACAGCTAACTGAATTTCACCCATCTTCTTCACGCCTGAAGGCGACAGGACTATAAGAGGGTATGAATGCGTGTACACCCGATCAGTCTCAAGAGTAGACAGCCGAATCCTCACCTTCCCAATCCTTGAATCCTTGGTATTCCCATTTACTCCTTGCAACTGGCAATTATCAAACACACCAATTGTGATAACAGTACACGGATCGAAAACCTCCCATGTGTATTGCTCGTTCCATTTTGGATTGAAGCTGCTGAGAATCGTTCTGGTTCTAATCCATTTTGGTCCATACTTGGCCACACAGTAAGCATCTGTCACACCCCGGCCATCCTTCGCCTTCATTGGCATAAGGTTTTGAGCATTCAAGATCCCGAGTTCGAGCACCCCTATTGCTGGCTTCCAAAGCTGCCTAGCAGTTGGCCTGAGATCGCTACTGTAATGGGTTAATTCATCAAGAACATGGTAACCACCATCCAAACTGATCCTTAAGTGCACCTTGCTATTTGTTCTGCTCACATTCCTCTGTCCATTTTCTGAAGCTGCATGCTTCTCAAGATTATACCACCGGCTAACCGGAGGCTTGAAATCCAACCTCTTCTCCAATCCCTGTATCGAGATCGTACACTTTCCAAGAACCTCATCCTTGTTCGGTCCGACTTTATCCTCCACACTTATAACCAACTGTTCGTTGAACGGCTCTGCAACAGCAAACAGCAAATCCTCGTTCCACAAGGGGTTTACATTCTTGCTTTGAGAAATCTTAGTCCTCAGGATCATATTACTGTGCATCACTTTCACAAAAATCTCCGGCTGCTGCCTATTCCTATCCCCTAGCTGCAACTCTTGTGCCTCGATCACATTAACTCGAACATACCAAAGCCTAGGCGACAGATAAACCTTAGACCGGATACTCGCGACACCATCTCCACTAACAGCAGAGACATCTAAGTGCCAAGCTTCCGGGAACGCCTCGTCCGCCTGTGAGCCGACCCAGAAAGCAAGCATCACCTCTCCTGCCACCCTTTCACGCCTCCTGTTCTCCAATCTATACCATTCGGGCGCCAACGGACTATCAGGAGGCACCCTTCTAGGAACATCAGCAACATCAAACACAACCATTCCGATCAAATCATCACCGTTTCTGGCCTTATCTTTCACCGAAATCTCAATAATGGGAGCCTGGACTCGATCTTTTAAGATGGTAAACACCTGATTCCACATGGGATTCGACACATTCTCGAAATGCCTTGTCACAGACTTGAACCCTCCAAGCTTCACCTCCACAAACGGGTCGGGGCCGCTGTTTCCGTCCTTTGCAGGCAACCCCATTGCCTTAACCACTCTCACGAACAAATACTCCATTTGCTCGACCAAGTCGTACGTATCATTCCCAGATACCCTGCCCCCGCCGAGGCTCGGCCTCGTCTCCCTCAAATCAAAATCTCCTTCATGGGCTGTGTTTACGCTGCCATTTCGGTCCTGATTCCTGTTCTGGTTCGCCATCCCGTCAACAAGATTGAAAGCTGAAAGACGAGCAACCTGCAAATCCTCAGTACACAAACAAACAATTCAAAAAACGCAGATTTGAAAAAGTGTTGGTTCCTTTTTCTAAAAACATGGGATATGGGATATCAAGAGTTGAACCAAACGGTTACATAATAATGAGACATCAATTTCTTGGTTTTTAAAAGGCATTTAATTACCGTTCGAGAAGAAAATATTTGAAAAATGGAAGCAAATATGATCTGGGGAATGCCTAATTTGAGTGAACAAGAAGAATTTCGTTGCTGTTTATTTTGGAGAACATGCAAAAACAAGAAGAAATCTGAAGTCCTTTTCGTTCGTATCAAGGGATGTAGCGTAGAGTGACAGGGCTACTAATAATGGCCCATGGGACTGAGACTGCAGACAGTGTAGTGTAGTACCACCTCTTGCCACTCTCATCTAACGGCGCGTAGGTTATCCTGATTATATGTTACTTTTGTGCATAGATAAGAAACCACCGTGGTACCATGTCACATCACCTTATTTACGGGGGGATTCTTAGCCGGCAGATGGGCAGTCGGATCCGATGGCCCCGGGCCATTTACACTTCACATCATAGTGATGTGTCAAGCTCCGAGCTGTTGGATTGCCCTTCGGACACTACCCCGAAGGGCAGCATAAAATCACCCCTTATTTATGTTGTCTTTCTTGATTTTTTATTAATAAAATTTTGCTAAAAAAATGTTGAGAAATATTTTTTAAACCTCTCTCAAACACTACCTTAATACATAAAAGCCAAGAAATAACATAATTTTTCTCTTTGCGTAGCAGGCAGGCACCGAGACGCCCCAGCGCTGCCAAGATTGAAGCCTTGGCGCCTAGGTGCTGCCTATGTGCAACCCTAGCGCCTAGGCACCCTCCAGAGCACCTACACAATATTGGTGCCCCGAGATGAGATCTAGGAAATCTAGGAAGGGCATTTTCAAATAATGAAAAGTTATGTGCATATTGGTGACAGTCTATATAGGACGAAACACATATTGACTTCAGCTAGTATGAACTGTATCAAATGTTATATGATGTTGCACAATTATTTACATGATCATGAACCCAATGAATGTGCTCTAATGATTACCACAATTGCATTAATCTCATCACCCAAAGGAAAAGAATGTCATGTTTTTATGCTTTAGTCAAGCCAATGCATGTTATAATAGTTTATTATGTATACGCATTTACTTATGTAAAATTGTTGAGTTTTTAGACTCACTATGCTTGAATGGTGCATGTGAGAAAAATGCAGTAAATGATGTCGATGTTGGACAAGACGCGGAGTAACCGAGGATTGCAAGCCAAGACTGTTTATGAACCGTGTTTTAGCAAAGATTTTATGTTTTCCAAACAGTTTTCTTATTACTAATGTTTCGAGGCTGGTTTTATTCATTACAAGACTTACGATTTTTAGCACGATGTTATGTGTTCATAAGTTTGTTGCATACTTCCTTCACAATTTATGAAAAGTGTTTTCTTCAAATTTTTTTTTTTTGCATTTTTATTTTATTTATGAGCATGCATGTTGATGACGTTGTGAGGACATCACAGTATAATATTATGAAATTAATGTAAATAGAGATATATATATATATAAATAGTTTTAGAATTTTATCATAAATGTTAAACATTAAAAAATAAAAAAATTTATATTCTATTTTAGACAAAAATTGATAAATTATTTAACAAAAAAAGGTGGAAGGCATGTTGTGTATTTAATAAATTATATAAATACAATATAGGGAAGTAATATATTCACATAAGATATTTTAAAAAAAAATTAGATGCGACCAAACTTTTTAAAAACAACCTATAAGCTATAAACCATATTATTTTGACAGCTTATAAGTTGTTTTGAAATTTTTTGACAAGTAATTTACAAGAGCTTATAAACTCTAAAACAACTTAATAAATTATTTTCAAAAATTTATAACTTCAACTAAACAATAAAAACAACCTATAAGCTATAATCCGATTTCTTACAAAATTTTGGTGAATTGGTGTCGGTAATTTGAGATCAAAGCGATTCAAGGAAGCGCTCCAAATAATTTTTACAAGGGCCGTAACGTGTCTTGAAGGAATTGAGAAGCATGTAATCAAGTTGAAAGACATTTCAACATGATTCAAGTGCAAAACGATCGAAAAGACAAGACGAGCTAAAAACATGGATCAAGCCCAGACCCATTCCAGTGTTCGTGCCCCATCCGTGCATATGCACGGACCTTGCACGGGGTCCGTGCCCCTTACCATTTTCGAAGAAATAAAAATACATAATGGCACAGACCCCCTTCCAGACCCTAATCGAGGTCCGTGCATATTCACACACAATTTGGCGTGTTAGTGTGTGTCACGTGAATATTTGATATCTTGATATTTTTGTAATATTTTACCTATTTTGAGCGTTTTGAAACCATTAGGAAACTAGGATTTGCGTATTTTTGTTAACTTTTACTTATTTAAGTTGTAACGCAAGCCATCAGATACAATTCATTATTTATATTCAGATTATTGATTGCTTTCAAAATTCTCCCTAGAATTTTATTGAAGATTTTTCTTTGTTCAAAATCTAACATATTAAAGTTCTTACTTTGTGACGTTTGTCGATTGATTTTCATCGTGGATTGTCAAATACGAGTTATTTGAAGGTTTCTTTGAATTCGATTGTTTCTATCGTAATTATTTGTTACTAGTTTTTATAAGCTATGGGTGAATTTCACACACTTGTTACTTGTTTCAAAGATCGAAAAAAACACTTGGATCTTTTGTTCGTTGAATTGAGGACGACGTGATTTCATCAAGTTTCGTGTTTGTTTTTTCATGTCCGACAAGATTCATATCACCTACACTTGATCAAATATAATCTGAGGTGTGTGCTAAATCAGTTGTTTTAATGGTTCTTTGAAGCTCTTAGCTTGACTTATTGAATGCTTTTTGAATGTGCGTATGCGTCTCTTGTTATGGCTCTCTTTCTCTGTCTATATCTCAACTGATCTTCATATGCTATTTATAGCTTTGGAAATGTGTAGTCGTTAATTTGTCTTGTAGCTTCTAACAATCGTACTCCATAGCGTGGCATATGCGCTCCTACTCTTGTGTACGGGAAGATCTTGGTGGCTCTTGGCTGCATCAGTTTCAATTGAGCTTTATTCAGTCTCGCTCCGCTCGACTGAATAGTTTGACTAGCCCAGTTGTCGTTTCATCTAGTTTAGCTTGTGGACTAGTTATCTGATTTCAATTGACTTATCCAGTTGAGTAGCTTCTGTTCAATCGTGGACAATTTTAGTCTTCAAAATGATTTTGCTTATATAATTTGTCAACACTGAAACTATGAAAGTTCCATTAATTTTAAAAACATTTTATACAAGTGTTTTTTTTAAAAAAATTAATAAAATATTTTAAGAATAATATGTGTTTGAACAACTATATTATAAAAATAATTTTAATATTTCAAGAGTAATGCTTGTTGATTTTCATAATTGTCATTGATTCTAAAATAATCCAAAATTATCTTTTAATTGCTCTTTAAAAACTATTCTTGAAGAACAATTTTTTTTAAAAAAATATTTTTCATATACATTTTACAAAAATCTTATCTAAATACATACGGTTAACTTTCTTTCACTTATAAAACACTAAAAACTTTTTTACATTACTTGTTTACGTACATCTCTGACATTTGCCAATAAAGAAGTGCAATTGCACGTCTTCGCTATTGAACACATAATTTTAAACTTTAGGGTGTTCAAATATATATTTTGGCATTTTTACATAGACACGTTCATGCTCTTAAATTTGATGAATCATTAAATCCATCCTGTATTGGATATTTGTATTTTTGAGTAGTTTTGGCATAATTTCTATCTTGTTCTTTTTTCATCCAATAAAAATGTAAATATCCGTCCGTATTCATTGGCAAACGAGTGTAAAATATTTACAAGGTATCTTAAAAACCATAAGATAATAAAATAGCCTTCCAAAAACCCATAGTAACCTTTTTGCCTGAGAAACTTTTTATTTAAAACTTTTGAAACACCAAAAATTGCTCCATCTATATGAAATCCGGCAATTTCTTTAATCACTTTCAATTTGGCATTTTTTTTGGCTTCGATTGTAAACTGTATACCGGATCTGAAATTATGACGAAGTATCCGTCGAATCTTTCCTCAAGTTCAAATCATAACCGCAACCAAAGCACAATTTTGTCGAATAGTACGAATGAATTTTGGGATATAATCATCAATTATATTATGGTCGTTCTCACATAAGTTTATAGATGAGTTACTAGTGTCAAAAAGAACTTTTAAAGAAGGCTTGAAGGCTTAAAAATAATTTTTTTTTTAAAAAAGGTATGAAATTGAAGCATTTGGTCCTTTGCTCCTTCAGAGAAATAAAACAAATTTCACTTATAGCATCTACATGTAAATAACTTCGATGAATTTATCAACAGGTGAAAAAAGTATTCCAAAAGTAATTTTCGAAATAACTAGATTTGAAAATTTTGGACACAAGAATTGCCCCACCGAGGGTCCCATGTTCTGCAAGACCAGCAAGACACGAACTCAATGGGATGAAGTGATTAACAGTGAATCAGTTTTCCTCCGATTTATAAATGGAAGAAAGCGGCAAAATAGCAAAATACAGAAAAAAGAACTTGGAGTTAGAACACCTTCACAGTTCCAGTACCAGCAAAAGATAGTTTGGCCTGTGTCTGACTAAGGCGAAGCCGCGCTTTCCATTGAGGCGATTTTGTTTAAAAACCCTTTGATCTCATTCTCCAACTTGGCTCTCATCTCCGGCGAAAGATTGCCACCTGCCTTTTCCAGGGTCATTTTCATCATCTCCACATTCTTCTTGATGAAAGTAAGATTTGGTGCATCGCCTTTTTGGGGTGAAGGAACCTTGATTTTATCTGCAGGTGGAAAGGGCTGTGGCAAATGTGGTTTCTTGTGATTTTTGCCAGCGGATGAAGTGGCCTTTTCTGTAGTTGTTTCCTTCGTCTCCATGGTCGAAGCAGAAGGGGCCTTTTCCGTAGTTGTTTCCTTCATCTCCATGGTCGAAGCAAATACCACCGGATTGAATTTGAAACTGATCAGGGATTCTCCGAAAGGGTTGTTTTTTTCCAATCTTCTGATTGCAAACTGAGCATCAGTAGTCCTTTCATAGAAAATCTGGGCACTTGAATCATCCAGAAATTGAGTTTCTGACTCCTTCAACAACCCAAATCTTGAAAAAGTCATAACCAACGTCTCTCTGGAAGGAAGGGGGTGTTCCAGAGCAAAGCTCAAGAGAAGCATGGCACCAAGATCTTCATTTGGACGTGATATTCTCCTCTTCTTTCGAGGATGGTCACCTTCTGGAGATATATGATCTTCCACAGGTGGAATCTTTTCCAATGATGGGGAATCCGTAATTGTTCCATTCAAGTCCGGTATGACCGAAGCAACTTGACTAGTCTCCTTCTTTTTTTTCCATTTCTTGCGCTCTGGTTTTCCACTAGAAGGTAGAAGTATCTTCTGAAGCGAGTTGTGAAAAGACAAGTCTATTGCATTATGAATCACATTTGGCGTCGATTCTGTAGCTGTATATCCTGAACTCAAAGATCGCTCTGTCCCATTTACATTGTGTGCATCTTGGTGCATAGCAGATATTCCAAACGGCATATTTCCAACTGAGATGCTTACGCTGTTTCCATTCAAGTCAGGTAATCTAGCAGTTGTTTCAAGCTGAAAATGCGCTGGACTTGCTTCCCCTTTCTTTTTCTTCTCCGGAGTTATATTTTTCTGGATATCAGAGTCCTGTGTTTCAAACTGAAGATGTGTTGGACTTGCTTCCCCTTTCTTCTCCTTCTCAGGAGTTATATTTTTCTGTGTTTCTAACTGAAGATGCATTGGACCTGCTTCTCCTTTCTTTCTCTTCTCCAGAGTTTTATTTTTTGGAATGTCAGCACCCTGCGTTTCTATCTGAAGATGTGTTGAACTTGCTTCCCCTTTATTCTCATTCTTGGGAGTTTCATTATTCGGGATGTCAGAGCCCTGCGTTTCTAGCTGAAGATGCATTGGACTTGCTTCCTCTTTCTCTCTCTTCTCGGCAGTTTTATTTTTTGGGATATCACCCTGAGTTTCTAAGCAAAGATGTGTTGGACTTGCTTCTCCTTTCCTTGTCTTATCAGGAGATTTATTTTTCGGGATATCAGAGCCCTCAGTTTCCAACTGAAGTAGCGTTAGACTTGCTTCCAACTGAAGTAGCGTTAGACTTGCTTCCCCTTTCTTTCTCTTCTTGGTAGTTTTATTTTTCAAGATATCTTTGCCCTCAGTTTCTAACTGAAGATCCGTTGGACTTGCTTCCCCTTTCTTTCTCTTCTTCGCAGTCCTATTTTTGGGGAAATCAGAGCCCTGCGGCTGGAAGGTAATCACACACGAACCATTTACAGTGGTGGTGTCACTTGTGTTCAATAAATTATCAGCAGGCTCCATGCCTGCTGACAATAATACTTCCTTCTTCTTTTTAACGTTCACAAGTTTACTGCTTCCTTTTTCTTGTTGATTATCCTTTGAGGGTTCTTCGCTACTTGCATTATCCATGACAGAATCACTATTGATTCCCTGATTTTTACCAGATTCCTTCACCGATACCTTTCCCTTTCCTTTCTTCTGCACTTTGGCTATAGCACCCGTAGACACTTTCCGACTCTTAAGAATCCCACGTGCCATCTCAAAATCTAAAAAGGCAAATTTTCTAAAACTAAAATAAAATTGCTTCAGTGAATCAGAATATTTCCTTCTGCCGGGGTAAAAACAACCACGAGCAAATGAATTAAGCTCGGACAGCAATTGAGCAGAACTTGCATCGATATTGGCAGCTTTACTCCCCTTGAACGAGTTTCTTGACCCTTTTTCTCGCGAATTCTTTCCCATCAATTTACTCGACGGAGTGGATTGTTCAGATCCACAGGACAGGTTCTTTGGATCATCCCTTATATTTTGTCCCGCAGTTGATGAAACTTCCCTGTTCTGATCACCTTCTACATAAGGATAAGATAAATACTTGCTCTTCTTCCTTTCCCTTAACTCAGATTCTTTACCAGATGAAATTAATTTACCATCACTGCGATTCTTCCTCCTCTTCCTCCCAGTTGACATCAAATCATCATCACATCCACTTTTCTCAAATCCTTTGACACTTTCAGAAGTATTTTGGCCTTCATTAATCGCCTTCGACTTTAAGTTATCCTGGGTATTCAGGGGAGTATCACAACTCGGCCTGAGTAACTGCAAAGGCAACTGGCAATGCCCGATAGAACAATAAAATGCTGACAGACGATTCTTGGCCACTATTAACTCAACTTTATTTGGTACAGAAGAACCACTAGCAAGATTTCTGATGTATGAGCAAAAACTTGCAGGTTTGAACTGAGACAGGTAAAGATCGTCAAATTTACTTGCGTTGTCCATTGGTGTTAGACTTTTTTCAGTGTCTTGTGAAGAAAAATGGGCAGGAAGTGTGTGGCTTTCTTTCGGAAAACAACAGCAGGTCATCTCTGACTTTACCTGCCGACCAATCTCACCTACAGCCTTATCCACTGAGCCAAGAAAGTTTCTTGAGTCATTTTGCCGAGACAACCGTTCAAAGTACTCCACAAACGGCAGCAAGTCCGAATTGGAGCACCAAGTAAAATGCGGATTCCCAAAATATTTGACAAGAAGAGGACCCCTTTTTTCTGCCTTTGTTGCATCCTTAGCAGCATCAGAAGAAGGATCGCATATCATTCCTGGCCACCATGTCTGTGTTCTAGCTTTAACCCAAACCAAATCACTCACGTTAAACACCCATTCACCTTCATTTTTTAAGCTTGCCATTTTAAGCTCATTTGACACACTTTCATTTTCTTCCAGCGCATATTCTTGGTCAAATTCATGCGACACTGGGATTAAATGTTCCCTTCGGCTGTTCAAATCATCAATTTCATCCAAGGGACCAAAAACTTCCACAAATAAATTGATGCAATTCCCGGAAACCTCTATCTTTGCTGGTGAATCTGACATGTGAGGGTGCAACTCAGCCTTCCTATCAACACGCTCCTCCTCGGCCTTGTCAACCCGAAGACCATCATTACCACAAAACTTCAAATCCCCTTCTACGGAAGTCGTGTTGCTCAAATCACCCATCAAAACAGACCAATGCTTCTACAGGGTTTCAGGACAAGGGTTCTCAGGTCCGTACATTTTGAGCCAAAAACACTCTTTCCTGGAGTTTTTGGGTCGCTCATATTCTCATTTGCAAGAATGTACCTAAAAGATCCGACTTTTTCCCCATTTAATTAACCCACATTCAATTCCAACGCTGTTAAAAAATACATAACACAAGTCAAACTATTTCTTTTGTCAGCTAATTCTTTTGGTCAAATTATATAACAAAAATCAAACTTTAACACAACCCAAGATCGATCTAGAGATTAGAATTCGTATTTATACCTCAAAGCTCGAGAATGATTTTCCCCGCGTCAATGTACTCTACAATCCCAAGTATGTAATTTGAGGCTTTGATTTCAAGGCACCGGCCGAGAAGGAAGTAGAGTTTAATTCCATGAGTAAAAGATCTTACTACTATCGGCGAGTGAATGAATGAGAGCAAGAATAATTTAGGGTATTTCAAAATAAATTGATTCCACGAAATTAGGGGTTTGGTAATCGCATCTAATTCTGAAGCTCAAGCGCAACCAAACAAAATCTTGTAAAATTAAATTATTATTATTACTAAAATAAATTATATGGGTGCTACATGTTAATGAGATCCTATCTTTATCTTATGTAAAATTTACGGATAAACTCATTTATTTTAGTATTTGAGAAAAGTTGTAAAAGATGTGTGATATTTTGTTAAAATATATTAACCATAAACCCGAAATGGTTATTTCAGTTTTAGCGGAAAACTGTAAAATAAGTGTGGAGCGTAGTAGTTTAATTTGTTGTTTGTACCATGCTTTTTTTGGGGTTGATATGAATGGACCATAAATTTTTCATGTGATTTAATACATTGAAATACGTGAAAAAACACATGTGATTCATTCATGATCATTGTTAGTCGGATATGAAAAAAGGAACAAATATATTAAAAATAATATATTTAATTTCAATAATTAAATGAAATTATATATTTAACTGCATAAATATAAAATAATCAGAAGAACAAGAAATGTGGTAGACTTCACTGAATTGAACACGTAGGTGACCAAGGCCTGTGAAAAATACACTTTTCTTAAAACAGTTTCGCCTCCTCGCCGATGGTGTTTTGAAGATCGTATAGGCATCTGTCTTCCAGGATACAACGGTAGTACCAGTAGCAAATAAACACAAATTTGCAACTCCGGCGAACAGAAAGTATACCTGATCATAATTACTCTTAAAATAAACAAGAAGAAACCAAAATATGAGACCAAAAAGCTTTTAGATGATATCCTAATAATATATTTGAGATAATTAGATGAATATAAATAGACTTGAGACCATTCAAGTCTACTACGTTTCATCTAATTCACTGTTTCAACACAATTAAATAAATTTGGTTTAACTCATGAAGTATGTTACATGTTACATGAATTAACACCATTAATTCATTTACAATTAAAGCATCCAATTCAAACCGTAAATGCATTCTAATAATCCCCCACATGAATTAAAATTGATCAAGGAAAAAAACTGGGTGATAACATTCAACAGTTGAATCTTGCATATGATAGGTAGGTGTTATCTTTTGAACCTTTCCTTGTGAAAGTATATTATTTTACTGGTTGATCAGTATACACGATGTCCTTGAACTGTTCTGCTGTTTGTGTAAACTTCAATATACTTCACACATGATTCTTCTTGATACATTATTGTTCTCATGATTGTGTTCATTTTATCCATGAACACTCACCTGGTTTCGCGAGAGGGTCTAGAATTGAGCCGTGCAATTCCTTCGAAGCAGCCCCACTTCTCTCTCACATAGGTGATTCTTTGTAAGAAACAATTTGTATTGTTTTGTTCATTTTTTGTCACATAAGAATCATTAAAAGCCATATGCTAATCCTCCATTTTCACTGTTTCATCATAGGAATGGACAAGGGATAACCCCCACAGTGATTCACCAAGTCAGTGCAAGTAGGTTGTCCCATTGAACCTAGTTCTTGGGATCTCCAGTCAACATAGGTTGGGTTTTCCTTTGCACCAACTTATTCAGTTGACTTAAGTCTCATTCCCCTCGATGATTTTGCAACTAGCTCTCTATTTAACCCTTTGG
This sequence comes from Henckelia pumila, assembly GCF_033568475.1. Classification (NCBI taxonomy): domain Eukaryota; kingdom Viridiplantae; phylum Streptophyta; class Magnoliopsida; order Lamiales; family Gesneriaceae; genus Henckelia; species Henckelia pumila. The sequence continues at coordinate 145,387,032 of NC_133120.1, forward strand.
TTAGCGGATCCGCTAGATTATCTTTTGATTTCACTTAATCAATAAAGATAACTCCAGTTGAGAGTAGTTGTCTAATAGTATTATGTCTACGACATATATATCTCGACTTACCATTATACATATTACTATTTGATCTTCCAATCGCAGATTGGCTATCACAATGAATACAAATATCTGGCACAGTTTTCGGCCATATTGGAATATCTTCTAAAAATAAACGCATCCACTCAGCCTCTTCACCACATTTGTCAAGGGCTATAAATTCAGATTCTATCGTAGATTTGGCTATTACTGTCTGCTTAGAAGATTTCCATGCAATTGCTGCACCTCCTAGCATGAATATATATACACTAGTAGATTTTGAATCTTTCATATCAGATATGCAGTTCGCATCACTATATCCTTAAATAATAGCAAGATATCTGGTATAGTGCAGTCCATAATCACGAGTATATCTCAAATATCTAATGTAGTAGCCCGTACCCTAATTGAGTAATTAAAGGATTAATGCTAATTAAATAAATTGGGTATCGGACGGATCGGAAGCTCCGATGAGCGATCGGAGGCACCGATAATATTACGTCAGGCATGAAGTGTGGTTGGATCGGAAGCTCCGATCACCCCTATCCGGAGTCAACAAGTGATATTTTGACACGTGGCAGATTAGGATTTTCGGAAGCTCCGATGGCAGGATCGGACGTTTCGATCGAGGTTTGGACGTTCCGATCAAGGATCGGAAGTTCCGACCGTTGTCTATAAATAGAGGGCCGATGCTTCATTTCCAATTGCCAATTCCGAGTATTTCCCTCTCTTTTCTAGTCTATTCGAGTTGTTCTAGACTTCCTAGGCTTGACCCGGCGGTCGGTGAGGCGTTCGGTAGTCGTAGCGGAGTTGTGCCCAAGTTCTGGAGGCATCGACATCAAAGAGCTAACGACGGACGAAGGTATAACTTTTGCTTCCTATAAATATTTAGGAGTATGCAATAGCTTAGTTAAGGCTTTTAGAGCGCTTTAATGATAGTAGTATCATTTGACAGTGTAGAGCAGACTATAAGCGTGGACCTAGAGTTGGTAGAGCTTGCACTGATTTGAGGTACGGAAGTACTGTTCGAGATATCCTGACTGAGTATGCATGTATTATGTGACTGCATGGTTTATATTTCATTGATTTATGCTGCATTCATTTGCATACTGAGCTATCTCCTTCGAGATGTCTGTTAGTAGGGTTTTTTCCTATCCTGTTAGTGGTTGGACTTCCATCGATTTGGGTCCGGCATATCCACTTGTATTATGGTATAAGAGCCACCTCCTGAAGCGACGGCACAACGTGCTACATACCAGGGCCCGGTCTGTCTCTGTTATCTGATCCTTGACCTCGAGTTTATAGGGAGTTCACTTTGCATGCATGTATACTCATACTCTCGTACTGAGCGTTTTATGATCACGTCTCGTACTCTGTGTTTCTGGACACCCTATTCCATGGGGAAGGTTTGCGATTGGACGAGGAGAGTGGATCCAGGAGAGGCTAGTCAGTGGTTGACCAGCTGGAGCTTCGTCTAGGTTTTATTTCTGTTGTTTTGAGGTTGATACAACTATTCGATTTGGTTGTATATTATTTGGATAAATTACAGATTCTTTTTCTTGGGATTGTATTATTTTTATGGTTTCCGCAGTTTTATTCTGATATCTGTTTAATTAAGTTAATTGCATGCCTAAGTTCTGTTTAGTAGGTGATCCGGGTAAGGGTCACTACATTTATGGTATCAGAGCATGCATAGTATTCTTGGGATTTAGACTCTGCATAAGGTAACCGTGAGGTATTTTTGTAGATGGCAAATCATGACGACCGGAGTTCTCATGGCAGTATTGGTGGGCATTGGGGTGATGCCGACCGGGAGCCTCATCGAGAACGGCGTCATCGTCATCATGACGACGAGCGTTTCACTGTGCGTCGATTCTTAGCTATGGGTCCTAAGCCCTTAGTTGGAGGTGAGTCTCCGGAGGATGGAAAATTGGTTAGACCGCATGGAGATGACTTTTCAGACTTTCCACTGCACCGAGGAGCAGAAGATGGAGACCCTTGGCTATCTTCTGGATGGACGTGCGCGCAGGTGGTGGAGGTTTACTTCTGCACCTTTTGTTGCGGCGAGAGGAGTGGCCACCTAGGCCAAGTTCCGCACAGGTTTCCAAAAGTGGTATTTTCCTCCTGCACTCCGTCAGTCGAAGGCAGGCGAGCTACTGAGTCTGCGACAGGGAGCCATGTCTATTGATGAGTATCAGCAGAGGTTCTTTGATCTGCTATCCTATTGCCCCGAGATTGCTGATAACTCAGAGATGAAGTATAATCTGTTCCTTCAGGGCCTTAACCCTGAGATCCATGACCGTGTGGCGGTTGGTGACGATATGTCCTACGAGGGTTTGGTGAGCCGTTGTCACCAGGCGGAGGACAGCATTCGGCGGAACAGGTCTTTCCCTCAGTCGAGGACTGCTAGGTCTTTGGGTCCCCGTGCCCAAACTTTCAAGAAGTCTGGATCTACTTCTTCTTCCTCTGGCTCTACTGGTGTTGTCCGTTATGGTAAGAAGGACAAGTGTGATCACTGTGGGAAGAACCATCCATCCGACAAGTGCCGTAGAGCTTCTGGAGCTTGTTTCCGTTGTGGAGAGACTGGTCATATCCGGAGGGATTGTCCACTGTCTGGGGGAGGCGGTTCTGGTTCTGGTTCAGGATCGGGTTCTCAGGCCACCGTTCAGCAGAGGTCGCAGGGACAGCCTGTTGGGAGTTCTCATTCGAGGCCACGAGCTTCTGGCCAGGTGTTTGCCTTGAGGCATGATCAGGCAGTGGAGGAGAATGAGAAAGTCATCGCAGGTACATTTATGCTTTATGGTATACCTGCTCTTGTACTTATTGACACTGGTGCATCTCATTCTTTCATTTCTGCAGCGTTCTGAGGTTCAGGTGAACAAGGATTTGACCTATGTTGAGAAACCTATTCGTATCCTGGATTATAAGGATAAGGTTTTACGGAACAAAGTCATTCCTTTGGTTTTAGTTCAGTGGCAGCGCCGAGGCACTGAGGAAGCTACTTGGGAGCTTGAGGACAGGATGCGTGAAGACCATCCTGAGTTGTTTTGATTTCATTCTTTAAGTTGTATTCAGTTGCAAACTCTGTAAACGTTTGATTTGAATAAAGAATGTTTCTGATTTCTGTATTGCATTCGGTACTTAAGATCTGATTTCGAGGACGAAATATCTTAAGTGGGGGAGAATGTAGTAGCCCGTACCCTAATTGAGTAATTAAAGGATTAATGCTAATTAAATAAATTGGGTATCGGACGGATCGGAAGCTCCAAAGGCACGATCGGAAGCTCCGAACAGGATCGGAAGCTCCGATGAGCGATCGGAGGCACCGATAATATTACGTCAGACATGACGTGTGTTTGGATCGGAAGCTCCGAACAGGATCGGAAGCTCAGATCACCCCTATCCGGAGTCAACAAGTGATATTTTGACACGTGGCATATCAGGATCTTCGGAAGCTCCGATGGCAGGATCGGACGTTCCGATCGAGGTTCGGACGTTCCGATCAAGGATCGGAAGTTCCGATCGTTGTCTATAAATAGAGGGTCGAGGCTTCATTTCCAATTGCCAATTCTGAGTATTTCCCTCTCCTTTCTAGTCTATTCGAGTTGTTCTAGCCTTCCTAGGCTTGACCCGGCGGTCGGCGAGGCATTCGGTAGTCGTAGCGGAGTTGTGCCCAAGTTCTGGAGGCATCGACATCAAAGGGCTAACGACGGACGAAGGTATAGGTTTTGCTTCCTATAAATATTTAGGAGTATGCAATAGCTTAGTTAAGGCTTTTAGAGCGCTTTAATGATAGTAGTATCATTTGGCAGTGTAGAGCAGACTATAGGCGTGGACCTAGAGTTGGTAGAGCTTGCACTGATTTGAGGTACGGAAGTACTGTTCGAGATATCCTGACTGAGTATGCATGTATTATATGACTGCATGGTTTATAAGTCATTGATTTATGCTGCATTCATTTGCATACTGAGCTATCTCCTTCGAGATGTCTGTTAGTAGGGTTTTTCCCTATCCTGTTAGTGGTTGGACTTCCATCGATTTGGGTCCGGCATATCCACTAGTATTATGGTATGGGAGCCACCTCCTGAAGCGACGGCACAACGTGCTACATACCAGGGCCCGGTCTGTCTCTGTTATCTGATCCTTGACCTCGAGTTTATAGGGAGTTCACTTTGCATGCATGTATACTCATACTCTCGTACTGAGCGTTTTATGCTCACGTCTTGTACTCTGTGTTTCTGGATACCCTATTCCATGGGGCAGGTTTGCGATTGGACGAGGAGGGTGGATCCAGGAGGGGCTAGTCAGTGGTCGACCAGCTGGAGCTTCGTCTAGGTTTTATTTCTGTTGTTTTGAGGTTGATACAGCTATTCGATTTGGTTGTATATTATTTGGATAAATTACAGATTCCTTTTCTTGGGATTGTATTATGTTTATGGTTTCCGCAGTTTTATTCTGATATCTGTTTAATTAAGTTAATTGCATGCCTAAGTTCTGTTTAGTAGGTGATCCGGTAAGGGTCACTACATCTAAGCAATCTCACAATTGCTTTTCAGTGTTCAGCTCCTAGATTACTCGTGAATCTACTCAATTTGATTACTACATAGGCTATGTCTAGTCTTGTACAACTCATTAATTACATTAGACTCAATGATTCGAGAGTATTCTAATTGAGATACACTCTTATTTCGATTCTTCGATAAATGTTGACTCATATCTATCGGAGTTTTAGCCAATCCAAAATCATCCTTGTTGAATTTTTCAAGAATTTTGTCAACATAATGTGTTTGCCTCAGAACAAGACCTTCTGATATTCTTTGGATCTTAATTCCAAGAATTACATCAGCTAAGCCCATGTCTTTCATGTCAAATCTTGAGTTCAACAATTTTTTAGTGGATTTAACCATCTTATCATTTCTCCCAATGATAATCATGTCATCTACGTAAAGACATAAAATAACAGTGTCTTTAAGATATACACATTTGTCATACTCATTGACTTTGAATCCACTTTCTATCATGGTTTTATCAAACTTTTCATGCCATTGTTTTGGTTCTTGCTTTAAGCCATACAAAGACTTCACCAATTTACAAACTTTGTTTTCCTGCTGAAACGACTCGATCTAATAAAATACTAGAAATGTTTTTAAAATAATAATAATAATAATAATAATAATAATAATAATAATAATAATAATAATAATAATAATAATAATAATACATATATGCCCATACATATATGTATAAACACTTAAAATAAAGATTAATTAAAACTTGATATAAATGATGTTCAAAATATTTAATAAAATTTTCGAATCATGCAGTAATAAATTAATATCTCAACTAAAAATCCATAAACCATGCATCCATAAAAAAATAATATTTTCAACCACAAAAAACGTGTAAATGCGAAAAAATTGTTTTAAAGTACTGATAAAAATATCATGACATAAAACACGAATAGCACCGGTCACGGGTGCCGTCTGCGTGTGAACTCATAGGCCCTCACTGTCGGTCGGAGCAACCGTGTCATCAACTATATCATCATAATCACCTGCACCATATAAGCGTAGTGAGCCTAGAGGCTCAACATGTCTAATCTTATACATAACAAGGGTTAAAATCATGCAATCACATAATCATACTAATACATATACTTACATGAACATGCATGCATGATCTTAAAATAAAGTATCATGAATATCTGACTGTGCATACATCATAAATAACATACTTAACATAGTTGAGCATATCATCATTATAAACGGTCAATGGTTATATCCATGAATGTGATTGAATCTGTGCCGACTCATCAGTTTATAAAACCAACGTACGTGGCGGTGAATAATCACCTCTATGCTGGTAATAAACTACCTCTGAACTGTGCTGGTGGTAAACCACCTCTAAATTGTGCTGTCACATCACTTCAATTCCCATCATAAAAATTATTTTCTTGCTCAACTCTTAATCATGATCTCATAAATAAATTATTTCATGTATGCATGCATTTCAAATATGTCCGTAATATACATTTAATTAATTTTCATAATATATACTTATACTTAAAATTAACTTTCATGCATAAAATAAATTAAATATATATTCCGGACTTAGTAAATTTTTCATGGGATGGTCCAGACTGCTGATCACTCACACTAAGCCCAATAAATTCTTAAAGTAGCCCAATAACTTGAAATAAAGCCCAAATTCCAATTTATTACTTAAATAATACCCTTAACCATAATTGAGCCTAAATAAAATATTTAAACCCAATAACTTAATTTAAGCCCAAAAATCATATTTTAACCCAAATAAAATAATTAAACAGAATTGGGCCTAAATATAATATTTAAGCCCAATAACTTAATTAAACCCAATAAAATCCCCGACTGGCCCAAAAATTCATAGACTGACCCAATAATTCTCATGGGCTCCCAAGCCCATAAAAAAAATTATTGGGCTAACTTAAATAAATAATACGAGGCCCAAATAAAAATATTTAAAGACCCAAATAATTTTTTAAATAATTAACTTGGCCCGAAAAAAACACTTAAACTAATAAATACTTTAAAAATAAAATACCCTAGCCCGACTCACCTAATCCGGACCCGAACCCCACTAACATGACCCACGACCCCTCGGACCAGACCGGGACCACCAAGCCCAAGCCCAGCCCGAAATAAAACACAAAAGCCCGATCCCATTCCCAGCTGCTACATGGCTGCGAGCAGTCATAAAGATGGACGTCGGTTGGCCAGATCCGGCCACCACCGGCCGGAGTACCACCTTCTATACCTAGCCCACATCCAGAAATTTCTATCAAGCCAAAAACCAGCCCAAACCGTGACCTGAGCAGCTCACACGAAGGCCTGCACTTAACCCCTTCCCAGCTCGCGCGCAAGAATGAGAAACTGCTGTAATTTCTCTCGTACGACCTGCTCAGACCACCAAATGCTGTGAACAAACCTCTAGGGGTTTCTAATGCATCCAACCTCACCTCAAACCACGGCCCGAGGAAGGAGAACGAACCTCTTTTACGCAGAACTCTTGCACTGCGCGATCTGGTGCAACAGAAGGAAAAAGCCACGGTTCCAGCCTATTCAACCTTAAAACTCCGACCCAGATCAATCTTAAGGACCCTTAGACACCCACTTATCCATGCACCAGCAGCCATAACCGATCCAGATGAAGAAAATGTGAGACGCAACACCAAAAAGACAAGAACATGTGAGCGTTAGCATAAAAATTCCAAGATCTTGCATGGATTCGTGCATACCTCTTAAAATCACAATAAATCTGACAAAACAACTTGTATATAGCTTATATGGTGAGAAAAGAAGAGATTAAACATGCCTTTTGATTTATTTGAAGCTAAACTCGCGTGTACGGGTTTCCGGATGACGGATAGACGAAGAATTGATAAAACTCTTGAAGCTGCTGCTATGGGGATCTGCTAAGCTGCTGTGGAACGTGTGAATGGAGGTGGAAGGGAGTGGAGGTGGCTTGGAGGGGAAAGAAACTTAGGTTTAGGTGTGATTAGGAGTAATTTAGGATAATTAGGTTAATAATTAATTAGGATAGAAATTATACCATATAATAAAAAAAAATTAACTTTAAAACACATGCTAATATAATATAAAACTTGCTAATCTCGAAATACCAAATTATGGTATTTTTAAAAGTTAATAAAAGTCATAAAAATGGCTTAATTTGGATAAAAATGAGCTCACTAATATATATATATATATATATATATATATATATAATATCATAAATTTTGTGAATTAAAACCTTAAAATAATATTTTAATGCTCCTAAAAACCTCATAAAATAATGTGGATGAAAAATCAATATCTCGTCCGTTCACGGTCTCGTCTACGCGATCAAATTAATCAATTACTCAAAAATCTGCAAATTTCATAATTATGGGTTGAATGCTAAAATAATTTTAAATCATGCACATAATATACATAATAACACATAAATAACATTTAACCCACATTTCTAAATTTTAAATAATTAAATTCTCCTAATTATGCATGCGAATTTACGTATTAAAATTCCGGGTGTTACAATTCTCCCCCCTTAAAATAAATTTCGTCCTCGAAATTGAAGTACTTACCCGAACAACTCCGGGTAGCGAGTCCTCATATCAGCCTCGGTCTCCAAAGTAGCTTCCTCCTCAGAGTGATTCAGCCACTGGACTTTGACCATTGGTATGACTCGCGTCCTGAGCCTCCGCTCCTCCCTAGCCAAAATCCGCACTGGCCTTTCCTCGAAAGCTAGCTCTGGCTTCAACTGTAGAGGCTCGTAATCAAGGATATGCGACGGATTCGAGATGTATCTCCGAAGCATGGACACATGGAACACGTTGTGCACTACCATAAGATTTGGTGGTAGCACCAAACGGTAGGCCAACGTGTCAACCCCCTCCAAAATCTCTAATGGTCCAATATATCTCGGATTGAGCTTGCCTCTTCGACCAAAGAGCATCACACCCTTCATAGGTGACACCTTCAGAAATACATGGTCAGAGCTCAAGATCTCGTCGTCGTGTGTCAGCATAACTATTCTGACGACTCTGAGCAGTCCTCATACGATCATGTATCTGAGTCACAATATCCGCAATTTGCTGCACTATCTCGGGTCCTAGTAGAACTTTCTCTCCAACCTCGTCCCAGTGCACGCGAGATCTGCATATCCTCCCATAGAGAGCAGCATAAGGAGTCATACCTATAGACACCTGATAAATTTTGTTATAGGTGAACTCCACTAATGGTAGTCTCGATTCCCAAGAGCCCTGGAAATCGATGACACAAGCCCTCAATAAATTTTCAAGGACCTGAATCACCCTCTCAGACTGACCATCTTTCTGGGATGAAAAACGGTGCTGAATAGTAACTTAGTCCCCAAAGTTGTGTGCAGACTTTTCCAAAATGCAGATGTGAATCTTGGATCTCTGTCTGACACAATAGACACAGGTATGCCATGCAGTCTAATAATCTCTCTGATATAAAGCTCTGCATACTGAGTCAAAGTGAAAGCAGTTCTCATCGGTAGAAAATGAGCTGATTTGGTGAGTCGATATATAGTCACCCAAATCGTTGTACAACCTCTGGCACTCCTCGGAAGACCTACCACAAAATCTATCGCGATGTTCTCCCAATTCCATTCTGGAATGGGGAGAGGCCTAAGCAAGCCTGCTAAACGCTGATGCTCTGCTTTGACTTGATGACAAGTCGAACACTCTGATACAAATTGTCCAATGTCTCTCTTTATTCCAGGCCACCAATACAAAGACTTCAAATCTGGGTACATCTTTGTACTTACTAGATGAATGGAGTGCGGAGATGTGTGAGCCTCTGTCAGGATCTCTGTCCTCTACTGATCGATGTTTGGTACCCACATCCGACCTCGTTACTGAACAATATCATCTACGACAGTATAAAGAAGATTGCTCTTAGCCTCATCCTTCTGCCTCATCCACTGCAACTGCTCATCATTATCGAAGAGTTGGCTGCACTTTCATTACTTCTAAACTCGGCGCATGCCCGCCCAAGTAGACCTCCATCTCAAACCCCCTAAATCTCCCTTTGAAGTGGCAACTGCACTGATAAACATGATACCACTGATGTCTTCTGACTCAAAGCATCGGCCACTACATTAGCCTTACCCGGATGGTAGCTAATGTCACAGTCATAATCCTTCACGAGCTTTAGCCATCGGCATTGCCTTATGTTCAACTCCTTCTGGGTGAAGAAGTACTTGAGGCTCTTGTGATCGGTGAAAATCTTACACTTCTCGCCATACAGATAGTGCCTGTAGATTTTCAACGCAAACACAACTGCTGCAAGCTCCAGATCATGTGTCGGATAATTCTGCTCATGAATCTTCAGCTGCTCGACGCATAAGCAATCACTCTGTCACACTGCATAAGTACGACGCCTAACCCAGCTTAGACGCATCTGTGTACACCACTAACTCCTCGTGTGCGACTGACATCACTAACACTGGTGCAGAAGTGAGTGCCTCCTTCAAGTGATCGAAGCTCCTCTGACAATCAGGACTCCACAAAAACTTCGCATTCTTCTTGGTCACGGATGTCAAGGACACTGCAATAGAGGAAAATCCCTTGATAAACTTCCTGTAGTATCTGGACAAACCCAAGAAACTGCGAATCTCTGATGCGTTCTTCGGAGTCCCCCAGTTTTGCACTGCCTCAACCTTAGACTGATCCACTGCTATACCATCTCTGGAAACAACGTGGCCAAGAAATGCCACCTGCTCAAGCCAAAACTCATACTTGCTGAACTTTGCATACAATCGATGCTCCCTCAGAGTCTGCAAAGCTGTCTGCAAGTGCTGTCTATGCTCCTTCATGCTCCTGGAGTAGATCAATATGTCATCAATAAATACTATGATGAACTGATCAAGATACAGTTGAAATACACGGTTCATGAGATCCATGAAGATCGCTGGAGCATTAGTCAATCCGAATGGCATCACTAAGAACTCGTAATGCCCATATCGTATCCGGAAAGCAGTCTTGGACACATTAGAATCTCTGATCCGCAACTGATGGTATCTAGATTGCAGATCGATCTTGGAGAATACCAAAGCTCCCTGCAACTGATCAAATAAGTCCTCTATCCTTGGCAGTGGGTACTTATTCTTCACTATAACCCTGTTGAGCTCTCGGTAGTCAATACACAGCCTCATGTTGCCATCCTTCTTCTTCACAAATAACACTGGCGCTCCCCAAGCAGAAACACTAGGGCAAATAAAGCCTTTTTTTTCCAATAACTCCTGAATCTGCTCCTTCAGCTCTTTCATCTCAGTAGGAGAAAGTCGGTACGGTGCCTTAGAGATAGACAAAATATCTGGCATCAACCCAATACTGAACTCCACTTCTCTAGCTGGTGGAATTCCTGCAACGTCATCCGAAAAGACATCCAGGAAGTCACGAACAACTTCTATCTCTGACAAAGATCTGGTAGGCGGTTCATACACTGCCACAACAATGTCAAGAAACCCCTGGCAACCCCTCCGTAATAATTTCCTCGCACGCACAAAGGAGATAACATGCGAAACACTGCTGCTCTGAGATACAAAGAAGATAAACGGGTAGCCCTTAGAAGGTTTCACTGATACTGTCCTCCGATAGAAGTCAATCGAAGCTCCATTAACTGTCAGCCAGTCCATACCCAAAATCAAATCAAACTCGGTCATCGGCAAAACCACTAGGTCAGCTCTGATGGAGTGTCCCTGCAGCTCTAACTCCAAACCTCTGATGATACTAGTGGTAGTAAAAATCTCTCCAGATGACATGGTGACATTATAACCTGTGGTAGCAACCTCGGGTGTGATACCTACCCGCCTGATAAACTCTTTTGAGATAAACGACTGCAGAGCTCCAGATTCTAGCAACGCAAACGTAGAGTTACCTCTAACCAGAATCCTCTCTTCATGCAAAATATTTCCAAGCAGATGCACCCAAATCTTAATTTACCCAATTTCACACCTATGGACTACTCGTCTCCGAGGCATATTGTATCACCACATATTCCTCACGTAAATCGTAATGCATAACTAAGTATTTAAAACATTCATAACATAAAACCTTAAACTATGAACACATGCTTCTAGTAAAACATATTAAAACATTTAAAACTTACAGACCGATAGTGTGGCTTCTGAGCTTCACGTAGCATACTAGTCACCCTCAAAGGACCGTGCTCTGATACCAAATGAAACGACTCGATCTACTAAAATACTAGAATTTTTTTTAAATAATAATAATAATAATAATAATAATAATAATAATAATAATGATAATAATAATAATAATAATAATAATAATAATAATAATAATAATAATAATAATACATATATGCCCATACATATATGTATAAACACTTAAAATAAAGATCAATTAAAACTTGATATAAATGATGTTCAAAATATTTAATAAAATTTTCGAATCATGCAGTAATAAATTAATATCTCAACTAAAAATCCATAAACCATGCATCCATAAAAAAATAATATTTTCAACCACAAAAAACGTGTAAATGCGGAAAACTTGTTTTAAAGTACTGATAAAAATATCATGACATAAAACACGAATAGCATCGGTCACGGGTGCCGTCTGTGTGTGAACTCATAGGCCCTCACCGCCGGTCGGAGCAACCGTGTCATCAACTATATCATCATAATCACCTGCACCATATAAGCGTAGTGAGCCTAGAGGCTCAACATGTCTAATCTTATACATAACAAGGGTTAAAATCATGCAATCACATAATCATACTAATACATATACTTACATGAACATGCATGCATGATCTTAAAATAAAGTATCATGAATATCTGACTGTGCATACATCATAAATAACATACTTAACATAGTTGAGCATATCATCATTATAAACGGTCTATGGTTATATCCATGAATTTGACTGAATCTATGCCGACTGATCAGTCTATAAAACCAACGTACATGGCGGTGAATAATCACCTCTATGTTGATAGTAAACTACCTCTGAACTGTGCTGGTGGTAAACCACCTCTAAATTGTGCTGTCACATCACTTCAATTCCCATCATAAAAAATATTTTCTTGCTCAACTCTTAATCATGATCTCATAAATAAATTATTTTATGTATGCATGCATTTCAAATATGTCCGTAATATAAATTTTATTAATTTTCATAATATATATACTTATACTTAAAATTAACTTTCATGCATAAAATAAATTAAATATATATTCCGGACTTAGTAAATTTTTCATGGGATGGTCCAGACTGCTGATCATTCACACTAAGCCCAATAAATTCTTAAAGTAGCCCAATAACTTGAAATAAAGTCCAAATTCCAATTTATTACTTAAATAATACCCTTAACCATAATTGGGCCTAAATAAAACATTTAAGCCCAATAACTTAATTTAAGCCCAAAAATCATATTTTAACCCAAATAAAATAATTAAACATAATTGGGCCTAAATAAAATATTTAAGCCCAATAACTTAATTAAACCCAATAAAATCCCCGACTGGCCTAATAATTCCCATGGGCTCCCAAGCCCATAAAACAATTATTGGGCTAACTTAAATAAATAATATGAGGCCCAAATAAAAATAATTAAAGACCCAAATAATTTTTTAAATAATTAACTTGGCCCGAAAAAAACACTTAAACTAATAAATACTTTAAAAATAAAATACCCTAGCCTGACTCACCTAACCCGGACCCTGCTCGCAAACGTACGAGTGTCAAGTTTTAATATAGTGATAAAATTAGATATCGATCCCACAGGGAGTAAAATAAAAATATTCAGTACTTGTAATTAAAATAGTCCAAACATTATCTAGAAAATCAAACTTTCAGAACTTTTGCAAAAAAATAAAAATAGCAATGAATTTTTGATAAGCACGCACACAACTTTCAGATAAATATCAATCAAAGAAAGATGGTCTAGAGGTATAGATTTCACCTGGTTTCAACAACAGTCAATCCTAATTAATTAATCTTCATGAATTCCAATCAATTAATAGCCAAGAACACTTAAGTTTATTATTTCCCTCTCCCGAGCAACAAATAATTTTTATCAACTACAATTAAATTCCAATATCCATATTAAGAATTTATCGCAGTGATCTATCACAAAAAAATGTTCTCTTTTAAAAGCTCTGTTTAAATTATACACTCTCCCGAGCTGTATAAATAATTAATAGTGTATTTTCTAATGATCCTATTCAAAATCTCCTCTCCCGAGTGCCAGATTTCAAATAAATATTACAAATCCATTATTGATCAAATAATTAAAAGGACAATCAATTCTAAAAAAAAAACAATTAATCTAGAAGAAACTCAATTCAATAAAATCAAAAATTCATGAAAGTGTCTACACCAGGTTCCATCCGACCTCTAGACTATAAAAATTAGTTCATAATAAAATTCTGAATAAAACAAAACATGTTCAAAAATCCAAACATATTCAGAATAAAATAAATAAAAGATAAAGAAAACAAATCCGTCGTCGACGCCGTGTCCGGTCGTTCGATCTCCGTCTTCGTTCTTCAGATAAGCTCCAGAAATTCTTCTTCAAAAGTTCACGATCAAATATTTCTCTGATATGCGTGTGGTGTGTGGCTCTCTTGTTTGGGTGCCGCTTCTTCTCCTCTCAAATCTCTCAAATTTTTGCGTGTTGTTGTGTGGCGGCTTCCCTCTCTTGATTGTGTCCTTTAAGTTCCTTTTATATGCCCTCGAAGCCTGCCGAATAAAGCTCGAAAAAGTCTCAAAATTTCCTTCCCGAAAAATTACAAAATCTGACTTTTGGATGACGCGGACGCGCAGTAGAGTGGCAAGGGCGTGCATGAGCCTCGAATTTGGCTTCCATTTTTCACGTCCATGAGGCGCGGGCGCGCCCTCCTCTCGCATGTGCTGTTCTGCAGCACGCGATAATTTTCAAAAAATCATATCTCCAAAACTAACCGTCGGATTGAGCTGAAATTTGACAGAAACTTCATAAAATCCTAAACTTTAATATGAATGGTGGAGATTGGATTTTGATTCTTCAATAATTCTCAGTAATTTTCTGAAGTTGCTTCTCACAATTCATCCTTCCGCTTCTTCTTGCTACTTTTGCACCAATCCTTGCAACTCACAAAAACAACAACAAATATTCATAATACCCACTCAATACATCACAAAAGCCAAGTCAAATCATATATAAATTAAGTGCATAAATTGCACTTATCAAATTCCTCCAAACTTAGACTTTTGCTAGTCCCGAGCAAAACAATAATGAGTAATATAATCGGCCTCCAAATTTTTACATTTCAAGATTCAGCACACATGTCCGCTGATTTTCTTAAGAGTTCTCGTGTATGTATGATTCACCAATCTTGTCTATCCTTCTCGCTTTCGATAAGCTAGTGCAACAAGTTTGTTTTATAGAATCATCAACTCCGCTCTCTAGTTTCAAAACAGTCTCCACCATGTTCAACTTCTACTCACTAAGATAAAAAGGACTTTACAAGTTATATCAAAGATTTTTCATAACATCGCTGGATTTTGCACCCAATTTTATTTTAGCCCCATAAATTACCCGCAAACTTAGCTATAACTAAAAATAAGATTCGAATTTCAATCCCCTCGTCTATAGCCCGGATGGAGCATAAACCCCATTTTGTCTGCAAACTTAGCCATGGATTGGTGATCAGAATTTCAATCCCTTTCCAAGCCCGGATGGAGTTTGTTTTAACAAAAATTTTCTATGTTGCTTTGGCAACTTTTTATCATTCAATAAAAATTTTGCCTAAATCATTTTTAAGCTTGTAGAAATCTACCTCGGTTTCAAGTATAAATCACCAAAGTTAAGAATCAAATCATCCAATTCACTCACAATATCACAAAGTTTCTCTAATCACTAGGGTCTAGACAATCAAGGCATAGTGCATATGAGTGAGAACTCAAGATAAAATATAGCTAACATTGACATTTTTAACACCAAAAATTATTTTCATCATAGGCCAACACAAGTACCCATCATGTATTCAACTCAAACTAACTCATCAAAAAAAAAAAATTCAAAAATTTCAAAAATTTTAAACACCCTCCAAACTTAAAATATGCATTGTCCTCAATGTAAAATAAACAAATTAAATAGCAGATTAATACACGTACCTGTGACAACGACCATTAGTAGTCGTCATCCTTTTCATTGTCATTTTCAGTGCATTGGGATATAGTAGGGGTAACACCACCAAACTTCATCTCCACACATCCTATAAAAAAAATGACAAGACACAAAAATTTAAGAAATAAACACATAAAAATAAATAAACAAATAAATAAATAATACTAAAAACTCTTGGGTTGCCTCCCAAGCAGCGCTTAGTTTATAGTTCTCAGCCCGACTGCGTCTGCACTTTCAAAACTTTAAGATCTGTGAGTAACTGCAGACGTAGACAAAAGAAAATAAATTAATCCAAAAAACAATGACAAAAATAAATAGACAAAAAAAATAAAATTCTAAATCAAAATCAAGATCACTTGGTAACAGTATTAGTGCACAATAAATTGAATCAATCCCCGGCAACGGCGCCAAAAACATGTTGTGAAAATTTCTCTCAAGCGTACAAGTGTCAAGTTTTAATATAGTGATAAAATCAGATATCGATTCCACATGGAGTAAAATGAAAATATTTAGTACTTGTAATTAAAATAGTCCAAACATTATCCAGAAAATCAACTTTCAGAACTTTTGCAGAAAAATAAAAATAGCAATGAAGTTTTGATAAGCACGCACACAACTTTCAGATAAATATCAATCAGAAAAGATGGTCTAGAGGTATAGATTTCACCTGGTTTCAACAACATTCAATCCTAATTAATTAATCTTCATGAATTCCAATCAATTAATAGCCAAGAACACTTAAGTTTATTATTTCTCTCTCCCGAGCAACAAATAATTTTTATCAATTACAATTAAATTCCAATATCCCTATTAAGAATTTATCGCAGTGATCTATCACAAAACAATGTTCTCTTTTAAAAGCTCTGTTAAAATTATACACTCTCCCGAGCTGTATAAATAATTAACAGTGTATTTTCTAATGGTCCTATTCAAAATCTCCTCTCCCGAGTGCCAGATTTCAAATAAATATTACAAATCCATTATTGATCAGATAATTGAAAAGACAATCAATTTTAGAAAAAAACAATTAATCTAAAAGAAACTCAATTCAATAAAATCAAAAATTCATGAAAGTGTCTATACCAGGTTCCATCCGACCTCTAGACTATAAAAATTAGTTCATAATAAAATTCTGAATAAAACAAAACATGTTCAAAAATCCAAACATATTCAGAATAAAATAAATAAAAGATAAAGAAAACAAATCCGTCGTCGACACCGTGTCCGGTCGTTCGATCTCCGCCTTTGTTCTTCAGATAAGCTCCAGAAATTCTTCTTCAAAAGTTCACGATCAAATATTTCTCTGATATGCGTGTGGTGTGTGGCTCTCTTGTTTGGGTGCCGCTTCTTCTCCTCTCAAATCTCTCAAATTTGTGCGTGTTGTTGTGCGGCGGCTCTCCTCTCTTGATTGTGTCCTTGAAGTCCCTTTTATATGTCCTCGAAGCCCGCCAAATAAAGCCCGAAAAAGTTTCAAAATTTCCTTCCCGAAAAATTACAAAATCTGACTTTTGGACGGCGCGGGCGCGCAGTATAATGGCAAGGACGCGCCTGAGCCTCGAATTTGGCTTCCATTTTTCATGTCCAGGAGGCGCGGGCGCGCCTAAAAGCGGCGCGGGTGCGCCCTCCTCTCGCATGAGCTATTTTACAGCGTGCGACAATTTTCAAAAAATCATATCTCCCAAACTAACCGTCGGATTGAGCTGAAATTTTGAGTGAAACTTCATAACATCCTAAACTTTAATATGAACGGTGGAGATTGGATTTTGTTTCTTTAATAATTCCCAATAAGTTTCTGAAGTTGCTGCTCACAATTCATCATTCCGCTTCTTCTTGCTACTTTTGCACCAATCCTTGCAACTCACAAAAACAACAACGAATATTCATAATACCCACTCAATACATCACAAAATCCAAGTCAAATCATATATAAATTAAGTACATAAATTGCACTTATCAGATCCAAACCCCACTAACATGACCCACGACCCCTCGGACCAGACCCGGACCACCAAGCCCGAGCCCAGCCCGAAATCAAACACAAAAGCCCGATCCCATTCCCAGCTGCTACATGGCTGCAAACAGTCATAAAGATGGACGTCGGCCGGCCAGATCTGGCCACCACCAGCCGGAGTACCACCCCCTATACCTAGCCCATATCCAGACTTTTCCATCAAGCCAAAAACAAGCCCAAACCGTGACCTGAGCAGCTCACACCCAGCTCGCACGCAAGAATGAGCAGCTGCTGTATTTTCGCTCGTACGACCTGCTCAGACCACCAAATTCCATGAAACCACTTCCAAAACTTTGCCAACATCTAGGGGTTTCTAATGCATCCAAACTTACCTCAAACCACAGCCCGAGGAAGGAGAACGAACCTCTTTTCCGCAAAACCCTTGCACTGCACGATCTGGTGCAACAGAAGGAAAAAGCCACGGTTCCAGCCTATTCAACCTTAAACCTCCGACCCAAATCAATCCTAAGGACCCTTAGACACCCATTTAGCCATGCACCAGCAGCCATAACCGATCCAGATGAAGAAACATGAGACGCAACACCAAAAAGGCAAGAACATGTGAGATTTAGCATAAAAATTCCAAGATCTTGCATGGATTCGTGCATACCTCTTCAAATCACAATAAATCTGACAAAAAAACTTGTATATAGCTTATATGGTGAGAAAATAAGAGATTAAACATGCCTTTTGATTTATTTGAAGCTAAACTCGCATGTACGGGTTCCGGGACGACGGATCGACGGATAATTGATAAAACTCTTGAAGCTGCTGCTATGGGGATCTGCTAAGCTGCTGTGGAACGTGTGAATGGAGGTGGAAGGGAGTGGAGGTGGCTTGGAGGGGAAAGAAACGTAGGTTTAGGTGTGATTAGGAGTAATTTAGGATAATTAGGTTAATAATTAATTAGGATAGAAATTATACCATATAATAAAAAAATTTTAAACTTTAAAACACATGCTAATATAATATAAAACTTTCTAATCTCGAAATACCAAATTATGGTATTTTTAAAAGTTAATAAAAGTCATAAAAATGGCTTAATTTTGATAAAAATGAGCTCACTAAAATATATATATATATATATATATATATATATATATATAATACCATAAATTTTTTGAATTAAAACCTTAAAATAATATTTTAAGGCTCCTAAAAACCTCATAAAATAATGAAGATGAAAATCAATATCTCGTCCGTCCACGGTCCCGTCTACGCGATCAAATTAATCAATTACTCAAAAATCTACAAATTTCATAATTATGGGTTAAATGCTAAAATAACTTTAAATCATGCATATAATTCACATAATAACACATAAATAACATTTAACCCATATTTCTAAATTTTAAATAATTAAATTCTCTTAATTATGCATGCGAATGTACGTATTAAAATTCCGGGTGTTACACCTGCCCAGGTGCAGAAAATCTTTCAGGTTGTTCCATGTAAATTTTCTCTTCTAAATCCCCATTTAGAAAAGCTGTTTTTACATCCATTTGATATACTTCAAGATTCCGCAAAGCGGCAATTGCAAGTAGCACTCGAATTGAAGTTATTCTCGTTACTGGAGAATAAGTGTCAAAGTATTCAAGCCATTCCTTTTGACGGTATCTTTTAATTAACAATCGAGCTTTATACTTATCTATCGTTACATCTGATTTCACCTTCCGCTTGAAAATCCATTTATAACCTAGTGGTTTGCTTTCCGGTGAAAAATCCACTAATTCTAATGTATGATTTTGCAAAATAGATTCAATTTTGGAATTAATCGTTTCTTTCCATTGAGGTCCCTCAGATGAATTCACAGCTTCTTTAAAGATTTTAGGTTCACTTTCTAACATAAAAGTAATAAAATCGGGACTAAGGGATTTTTCTACCCTAGCAAAAGAGCTACGTCTGGGTTCACCCTCATAGTCAACATCATTTTCTTGTTCCATCTTCTCATATGATCCTTTAGAAGAACTTGATTCTTCTTTAGAATTACATGGAAACACAAGTTAAAAGAATGAGGCAATCCTTGATTCCATTATCGTATTCTTGTGGATATCAGGCATTTGAGATTCATACACAAGAAAGCGATAAGCACTGTTGTTTTGTGCATATCCAATGAAAATGGATTCAACAGTTTGTAACATCCCAAATTCGACGACTATCCTCACTGTATCAAGAATATTCTTTCCACCGTGCTTCTGTCCTAACTCACACACACCCTGAGAAATTTCCCAAGGGGTCACGCATCCTATAATTGCCCCAAGTCAACCACGCTTAACTTTGAAGTTCTTATGTGATGAGCCCCTGAAAAGAAGATACATTTTCTTGATATGAGTAGTACCTATCAAATCTTTTAAGCCCTCCTCAACTATGCAGTCTCATACCTACACAGTCTCAAAATCCCTCTCATTCTGGCATAGCCTCGGTTCATTCATGTCTCCCTTCACCTAGAATCTTGCCAAGAGCCTCTCATTGTTCGTGCAACCTCTTGGCACCAGCGATCACTCCCCGTCCTCTTCAGCCCCGGGCGTCACATGCCCACCAGCTTCCGCCTGGTTCGTCCCCGAACCACACCGTACTAAGAGAGGTTGGCTCTGATACCAACTGTAACGTCCTAGATTCAACGACTATCCTCACTGTATCAAGACCAGTCTTTCCAGCGTGCTTATGTCATCACTCACACGTACCCTGAGAAACTTTCCAGAGGGTCACCCATCCTATAATTTCACCAAGTTAGGCACGCTTAACTTTGGAGTTCTTATGTGATAAGCTTTCTAAAAGAAGATGCATCTTCTTGATATGAGTAGTAACTATCAAATATTTTAAGCCCTCCTCAACTATGCAGTCCCATACCTACACACTCTCAGAATCCCTCTCATTTCGGTATGGGCTCGGTTCATTCATGTATCCCTTCGCCTAGAAGCCTGTTAGGAGCCGCTCATTGTCCGTGCAACCTCTTGGCACCGGCGATCACTCCCCGCTCTCTTTAGCCCTGGGCGTCACACAGTTTTTGGTCCTACTTTTACTCTCTTTGGAGTAGGTACTGCTACTTTGGCAAGAAATCCCCACAATCGCAAGTATTGGTAAGAAGGTGCTATTCCTTTCCATAACTCATATGGACTTTTATTTAGCTTCTTTCGAGGCACCTTATTTAAAAGGTATTTTTCTTTTAAAATAGCTTCACCCCACATGTTTTGTGATAAACCGAAACCCAACAACACTGCATCATCATTTCTTTTAAAGAACGATTGTTTCTTTCTGCAATGTCATTTTGTTGAGGAGAATAAGGTACAGTTGTTTCATGTCTAATTCCATGTTGAGCACAAAACTCAGCAAATGGTGATTCATATTCACCTCCACGATCACTTCTTAGCACCTTAATTTTCTCGTTAAGTTGGTTTTCAACTTTGTTTTTATAGATGACAAATTTATCTATGGCTTCATCCTTACTTTTGAGAAGATACACATAACAAAATCTTATGCTATCGTCAACAAAAGTAATAAAATATTTATTTCCACCACGTGTTTGCACTGATTTTAAATCACATACATAAGTGTGAATTAAATCAAGAGATTCACTATTTCTTTCAATAGTTTAAAAAGATGATCTTGTTAGTTTTGCGTCAACACAAGTCTGGCATTTGTGTTTTTTTTTATCAATTCAGGAATGTTTTTCAAGTTAATTTTTAAGGCCCCGGATTAATTAATATTAATCCGAATTTATTAAATTTTAATCCGAGTATATTTAATTTGGGAATATTTAGAGTTTCGATTTAAATTCTAATATTCTTAAATTATTTAGGATTGAAATTGAATTAAAATAAGGGCCGAGGACCAAATTGCAATTATTGAAGAGTTTAGAGACTAAAGTGCAATTTTGATTGAAAGTTATCAGATTTGAAATATATGATTCAGCATGTGCATGTGTAACTTTAGGCTCTATTCAGTAAAATAAGAACAGAAAAGCTGAGATCCTTTCGTTTCTTTTGGATTTGCAATCTTCAAATCCTTATAACTTTTGAACCGGTTGTCCGATTTCGATTCCGTAAATTGTTCTGGAATCCTTACGACGAGAGCTTCGATTAAGTGTAAGTGTTCATATCTTTTAGTATGGTTTGAAGCTTGAAAGTTGATAGATATCAGATGTTGAGTTTTTGATTATGTTTATCGACGTTTATGCGATTCTATATCGAAACCGGATTGATGAGTTTGTGTTATTTGTATCCAATCTTGATTACAGCATGTTAATCGATTTTTATAGCTATTGAGATGAAGTTTTGAATGATATATCAGCTGGTTTTCTTGATTGAGAGCACGTACATATGGTTTGAATAAAAGAAATGGTTTCGGGATTACGTCGGTTACCGATTTTGAAACGCTACGTTGTTTAATCGAGTTTTGGAACGGTTTTGATAGCTGATATTTGAGTTGAAGTTGTTGTTGAGATGTTTTGAATTTTATAGTATGTTTCTTATTCAGTTTCAGTTGAGTTTGAAGGCTAAACGA
Source organism: Henckelia pumila (assembly GCF_033568475.1). Classification (NCBI taxonomy): domain Eukaryota; kingdom Viridiplantae; phylum Streptophyta; class Magnoliopsida; order Lamiales; family Gesneriaceae; genus Henckelia; species Henckelia pumila. The sequence goes on from NC_133120.1 coordinate 145,409,332, forward strand.
CACAAGACGCCGACTTGAACTAACGAAGAAAGAGTTGAGGTTTGAAATGCGATTGATTGATGAATTCTTGATGGTTTGACTCGTTTCTGAAATGATAGATTGATATGAAGTTTGATATATGTATTTTGGTTGTATCTTTCAGATTTTAAGAGTTCAGAACCGAGATAAACAAAGGTATAATGACAACATCGGGAAGTAGGGACTTTGAAACTCAAGAACGACTAATCTTGAGTTGGCCCGCAAAAACCACATACTTATTTATGTTTTTGATTTGATTGTGATGTTGTCGATCCATCACAGGTAGTGGATCTTTATTTTTGAGTTGATATGATGCTATATTGAATTGATTCTATGCCAAGGTTGCTGTTAACCTTATTTGCGAGTCGGTTACGAACTCGTTAGATGGATATTCATGTCAAGATCATTTATGAATCTTGATGGCCTCGAAGTTATGTGAATCAATTCGTATTTAAAGCGTTTACGTACTCTATTTGTTGAGTCGAGTTTAAATAGAGTCAAGATGATTTATTTAACGCTTTCTATATGTTGGTTATACTGAGAATATTTTCTCACCGGAGTTTATCCGGCTGTTGTCTTGTTTTGTATGTGTGCATGAAAACAGAAGGGGCAGGAGCTAGTCATCGATGTCATTGACAGCTGGGAGAGAGTCTAGCATGTGAGGACTTGTGTTGTAGATGATGCCTTGAACTTTAGAAGCAAGAAACCTTGGTCTAGTTTGTTTTAGACTACATGTATGAAGTATGAAATAATTGATGTCATTTATCGTTCTTTAGTGATTTGTTTGATGTAATAAATGCATGTATAGATGCTTGAGACCTTGGTTATGCTTATATATCATGTTTTGGATCGAGTTTGAAATTTGTATGAGATTTCTTAGACTTGGTACAGATGATTGAGAATGTTTTCTAAGCTGAGAAAAAGTTGAGAATTTCTGAATATTTTTCTGCTCAGGACCGCGCCCGAGCTGTAGAAAAGAGAAGCTCGCGCGCAGCCCCGAGCTGCACCTCTGTTTTGAGTAAAACAGGGTGCGCTCGCGCGACACTTTTTAGCCGTGCGAGCGCAGCTCATTTTATAATTAATCTACAAATATTATCATAATTAACACGTCTTATTCTACCATACCATAAATTGGAAGATTCGAGAAATTAAGCGGAAGCATTCACTTTATTTATTTTAGGCTTAATAGCCAATACATTGAGCTTAAAAATCCCACCACTTACATATCCATTTCCAACAAACATTTCATTTTTAGACAAAAAAACGTTATCTGATTAAAAAATAATACGAAATCCATGCTTGTTCAAAAGAGAACCAAAACCTAAATTCTTTCGAATTTTCGGAACATAAAGCACATTATTAAGAGTCAGCTCTTTACTAGAAGTAATTTTCAAGATCACTTTCCCCTGACCTTTGACATCAGAGGTAGCTGAATTCCCCATGAACAGTTTTTCTCCGTTCTCAAATTCCTCAAGAATCGCAAACATCTCCTTATCGGAGCACCCGTGGTGAGTGGTACCGGTATCAATCCACCACTCCTGTGGGTTGGAACCCACCAAGTTAACTTCAGAAATAACAACACATAGATTCATATTAGAAACCTCTTTAGATATGGACTCCACCATATTTGTCTCTCAAGTTTTCTTGGGTTTCTTGCATTCTGAAGCCTTGTGACCTAGACCGCCACAATTGTAACATTTTCCAAAGAATTTTCTCTTGAAAGTATCTTTCTTAGGTCCTAACTTGGAACCTCTTCCAAATGGTCCAGTATTTTTCTTTGCCTTAGAGCTCTGACCATGCTCGATCACATTTGCTTTAGCCACATCAAGATTAAATTTTTTTTTCTCAGAACCCTTTTTGTCTTCTTCAATACGAAGCCTAACAAAAAGTTCCTCCACATTCATTTCCTTTAGTTTGTGTTTCAAATAATTTTTAAAATCTTTCCAATCCGGAGGCAGTTTTTCATTAATAGCTGCAACTTGAAAAGATTCACTTAGCACCATTCCTTTGGCATGAATCTCGTGCAAGATGACTTGAAGCTCCTGAACTTGACTGATCACAGTCTTGGAGTCCACCATCTTATAATCCAAGAATTAGCCAACAATAAATTTCTTGGATCCGGCATCCTCAGATTTATATTTTCGGTCCAACGACTCCCATAACTCCTTAGCTATTTTTTTTAATCAATATAGACATTATACAGTGAGTCAGCCAAGCCATTCATTATGTAATTTCTACACAATAAATCAGAATGGTTCCATGCATCAACCGAACTAACTAACTGCATATCTTCCTTACCCTCAACGGATTTGGGAGCACCCTCAGTCAAAAACCGTGTCAAACTCAAGGTGGTGAGATAAAAGAACATCTTTTGCTGCCACATCTTAAAATTCGATCTATCGATTTTTTACGTTTTATCATCATGGTTAACCGGCACTTTAGCAGCATGAACATTAATTTGTGGTACTGACACCTTGGTAACAGGGGAAGTCACCTTTGGTAATTGTAATGCCCGTGATTATTTAATTTTAATTCGAAAATATTTAATTTTGAAATATTTAGATTTTAGAATTAAATTTTTTAATATTCTTAAATTATTTAGGATTGAAATTGAATTAAATTTATTTTTCGGGGACTATTTTGCAATTATGCCAAAGTTCAGGGACTAAACTGCAATTTGGTTTAAATATATCTAAATGACCACTTGTTCTCCTTATTTCAAACGTGATCAGCAGCTTAAGAAAAGGGAAGAAACCAGAACCCCCTCCAAGACGCCATTTTCATTTTATTCAAGCTCTGATTTCTTGAGATCCGACCGTCAGATTTTGGAATCGAATATATATCTGCAATCACCGCTCCGAGAGCTACGTTCTGGTATATATTTTCTTGAATTATATCAAAGTTGAATTTTTATGATATGATGGAATTTTATTCTTATTGATTATATATGTTCATGAGCTAGTACCGAATATGTATTCGAAGACGAATCGGTAAAATAATATCGTTTGGATTTCTTATGAATTTATGAAGCAAATTTGAACACCTCCATTTATAAATTTTCATGGAACGTGTATGTATGTGCTGATATGTTGGGGATTATGGTGTGAAATTATAGATATATTGATATTGATATTTTTTCGGTTGTCGGTTTTTAGCCGTTACGCCGCCGATTCGAGAATTTTTCAGAGGTTGATATTGATGTTGAGATGAGAAATTCTTGAGTATAAGCTGATTATCTTTGTTCCAACTACTTCATTTTCAGCTTTTGTTGAAGATTGTTCGAGCTCGAGAATTCACCCTTCGAACCGAGAAAGATTTGAAGAAGGTTTGAAGTTAGTTTGCCTTGAATGATTTTAATGCCTTGAGCAGATTCTGATGAGAGTTCTTTGATATAGATTATCCAGACTTGAAGCATTTCCAGAATCGATATTGAAAGGTATAAATGACAGCTAATCCAGATGAGATAGAACACTCGAAATAGATATGGTTTTCGAGTATTTCCTTTCAAATCACATACTTGTTTTGCTTATATGTTTTTATGTGATTTCGATGATTTTTATTGTTTGGATTGATTAAATTGTTCAATATATTTTACAGTATTTAATCCATACATATTAAGTTGCATTCATCTTGAACTTTACCTTGATAAGCACAGAGGGCTGAATGGCCTAGAGTGCAGATGACGTTTGGGGGCTATAGTTGAGTGGCATGGAATGTAGTTTACTTTCAGAGCTAGATGACTCATTATAGTTTCTCAAAGTCAGGGGAAATAAGATACCTGACGCCACCTCGATTGGGAGAGTCGGTGGTTGGATTGAGATTTTATTTCCCGGGATCCCAAGAACTGATATTTATTGATATCAGATTTGATAGCCTTCTTTTGAAACATGCATTGCATTCATATTTATATTATGCATGTTATGTTATTTATATTGGGATGATATTCTCACTGGAGTTATCCGGCTATTGCTGTGTTTTGTATGTGTGCATGACAATAGGTGGGGCAGGAGCTGGTCAGACTCAACGTGGATAGCTCGAGATAGAGTCTTAGCATGTGGTACTCGGGTTTTAGCAAGATGATATGTTTTATGAGTTGATAAACATGTTAGAAAACCAGAAATTTTGTATATGTTTGAAATGGTCAAATACTCGTATTATGTAGAATGATGTAATAAAATCTTGTTTTTATTGTTTAGAATTATTTTGAGATGTATGTTATAACCATGTTTCAAGATTTTTGAGTTTTCATCTTCTTGAGTAAAATAGCAGATGTTGAGAGATTTTTGATAGAACAACATTTCTGGTTTCTAGCGCAGAAGTTCTTGATGAAGCGCAGATGCGTGTAAAAGCAAAGATTTTAAAATTGTGGAAGAGCAGAAGCGCTTAGGAAGAGAGCAGATGCGTGAAATTCCAGAGATTTTTAAATAGGAGCAGAGCAGCAGCTCTTGATAAGTGGAGAAGCTGCGCCCCTCTATGGGATTGAGGAGAGCAGCTTCTCTACCCATGAAGAGCAGCTGCGCCTCCTTCAAGAAATGATAAAGAGCAGCTGCTCTTCATGAGAGGAGTAGCTGCGCCCCTCATCCTTTCCTTCTCTAGCATAGCCGCGCTAGAACACTTCTTTTATAATTTTTTTTCATTGCTTGTATTCTTTTGTACTTAGTTGAATTAAATTAGGTTTAATTATTATTTTGCCCTAAGATAAGATTAGCAACCAGAGGTCCCCACAACAGGTGGTATCAAAGCATAGGTTCTGGACAGAGATATAAGTTAATGAGCGGGGTAGATTAAGTCTATCTGATTGCTTTATATTGTATGAGATTGTATGTTGTATATGAATACGTGCATTATATGTGAGCATGCTTTATTATTGAAAGAGTTATATGATTGCATGATTATGTGCTTTCAATGTAAATGCATGCTTTGCATGAGATATTATTCTAGATTATACTCGATCAGAACCTGAATTCTCATGAGAACGCATGAGAATGCTAATCAAAAAAGGATGAAATAAATTGCAGAATATGATATTGATTATGCACTAATCTGTTTGAAAATCAGATATATATGCCTACCCGTAAAGCACTGGTGACTAGACAGACAATGACTATTCCTCAGCCAGAACAACCGAATGTACCACAGACAGTGGCAAAACCTCAGAATGCACAGGGTAGTACATCTGTTGATCTGATGGATGTGACTGCTACACCGATGGAGACACTGTTGAAAAAATTTCAGTCATTCAAACCGCCAACGCTGAAAGGAACAGAGAATTAAATTGATTTTGAGAATTGTCTAGAAGATATAGAACAGATGTTTGAATCACTTGACTATTCAGATGATAGTCGTATCAGACTGGTAGTACATCAACTACATGAAGTTGCTTAGAGTTGGTGGATTACTACAAAGAAAGCCCTAGAACTTCGAGGTACGACTATCACCTGGTCTATATTTAAAACTGAATTATATCAACGTTCTTTCCAGTTTCCTACAAAAAAGACAAAGGAGCAAAATTTGCGAGTTTGAAACAAGGTCAACTGAATATAGAAGACTATGTGGCCAAATTTTCTAGCCTTTTGAAATTTGCCCCACATATAGCAACAAGTGATGAAGCCATGGCGGATCAGTTTATCAATGGCTTAAATCCAGATGTTTTCTGTGGGGCCTCGGGTTGCTAATATCAAATCTTAAGGGCAATTAATGAATAAGCAATCACCAAGCATCCGAAGCTGTAACAAACAAATTTTTTTTTTTATTTATTTTTTTAAATAGGCTGCGCTCGAGCGGCTGAAAAGCGCCGCTCGGGCGCGCCCTGCCCATTTCGAGGCAGAACTTTCTGCCCCGGGCTGCGCTCGGGCTGCTGTTTTCTGCAGCTCGAGCACGGCCCTGGGCAGATTCTTGCCCACATTTGACAGCTCCAAAACTTGGCAATTGACAGCTCCAAAACTTGTTTCCTTTAATGTAAACACAAATTTATACATCTAACAAAGTCTCAAGCAAGTATACATGCATTTTATTACATCAACCAAGTCGCTAAAGAAACGATAACGATAACGAAACAAACTATCTCAAGTTTTATACATGTATTCCAAAACCAACAAGTTCTAAAGTTCCTTGCTTCTAACATTTAAAACATCATCTACAACCCGAGTCCTCACGTGCTAGACTCTCTCCCAGCTGTCAATGACGTCGATGATCAGCTCCTGCCCTCTCTGTTGTCATGCACACATACAAAACAAGACAACAGCCGGATAAACTCCGGTGAGATACAAATCTCAGTATAACCAACATATCGAAAGTGTTAATTAAATCATATTAACTCTATTTAAAACTCAACTCAACAAATAGAGTACTCAAACGCTTTAAATACAAATTGATTCATATAACTTCGAAGCCATCAAGATTCATAAATGATCTTGACATGGATATCCATCTAATGAATTCGTAAACGCTCGCAAATAAGGTTAACCGCAACCTTGGCTTAGAATCAATTCGATATAACATCATATCAACTCAAATTTAAAGATCCACTACCTGAGATGGATCGACAATACCACAATCAAATCAAAACATAAACAAGTATGTGATTTTTGCGGGCCAACTCAAAGATAATCGTTCTTGAGTTTCAAAGTCCCTACTTCGCGATGTCGTCATTATACCTTCGTTTATTGAGGTTCTGAACTCTTCAAATCTGTAAGATATAATCAAAACACATATATCAAACTTCATATCAACCTATCATTTCAGAAACGAGTCAAAACCATCAAGATTTCATCAATCAAAACCACTTCAAACCTCAATCAACTTTCTTCGGTTCAAAGTCGGCGTCTCGTGTTGTTAAGCCTTCAAACTCAACTGAAATTGAACAAGACACATACTTTAACATTTACAATATCTTAATAACAACTTCAACTCAGAATTCGGCTATCAAAACAGTTCCAAAACTCGATTAAACGACGTAGCGATTCAAAATCGGTAACCGACATAATCCCGACTTCGAAACTTGTAACTCCAATTCATATATCAGCATATATATTATAAAACTCAGCCATACAACAACTTATCAGCTGTTATAATCATCTATATACATGCTACAAAACATAATCAATCCCTTCAATCATCTAACTTTGATCCGGTTCGAAAATAGAAACGATACCAACGTAAGAACACAATCAACAACCAAAATTCTGATGTCTGCTCCATAATGATTTCGAAATCCATAAAACACAGCATAAAACTTACACGAGATCGAAGCCCTCGTTGTAAGGATTCCAGAACACTTTACGGAATCGAAATCGGACAACCGGTTCAAAAGTTATGGCAATTCGAAAATCAAACTTTCAAAGGGGAAAAAGAAAAAGATCGGCTCTGTTCTTGCTTCAATGTTTTCTGAACAAAAATATCATGCTTACACGTTGCACAAGCTGAGTCAACAAGCCAAAATCTGATAACTTTCACCAAAATTGCACTTTAGTCCCTAGAGTCTTCACTAATTGCAATTTGGTCCTCGGCCCTTATTTTAATTCAATTTCAATCCTAAATAATTTAAGAATATTAGAATTTAAATCAAAACTCCAAATATTCCCAAATTAAATATACTCGGATTAAAATTAAATAAATTTGGATTAATCTCTAATTAATCCCGGGCCTTACATTTCTCCCCCACTAAGACATGAGTTCGTCCTCGAATTCATACACAGTATAGATATTCAATCTGCATGCTCATAAGAATAAAAATAACTGAAAACTGAATAAGAACTCACATCAATGAAATAAATAAGGAAATCATTGCTTCATATCTTCTTCGACTTCCCAAGTCGCTTCTTCAACTCCGTGTCGACTCCATTGAATCTTTACCAATGGAATGGTCTTCATTCGGAGTTGCTTCGTCTTTCTATCAAGAATCTGAATAGGTTGCTCGAAATAGCTAAGAGTGTCATCCAATTCAGCTTCATCGGAGTGAATCACATGAGATGCATCAGATATGTACTTCCTCAACATCGATACATGAAAGACATCATGTATTCCAGATAAAGACATAGGAAGAGCGAGTCGATAAGCTAGATTTCCTATCTTTTCGAGAATCTCATACGGCCCAATATACCTCGGAGATAATTTCCCTCGTTTACCAAATCGAACGGTGCCTCTGAACGGTGAAATCTTCAGAAACACTCTATCCCCCTGATCAAAAGATAACGGCCGTCGTCGTACATTTGCATATCTGGTCTGTCTGTGCTGTGCTGTTCTCATTCTCTGCTGTATCAGTTTTACCTTCTCAGTCATCTGTCTGATCATATCAGGTCCTAACTCAGGTACCTCAGAAATATCATCCCAATACAGCGGCGATCGACATTTCTTCCCATATAATGCTTCGAATGGTGCCATCTCTATACTCGTCTGATAACTGTTGTTATAAGAAAATTCCACGAGTGGTATAGAATTTTGCCATGTAACACCAAAATCAAGTACTACAGCTCTAAGCATATCCTCAAGCGTCTGAATTGTTCGTTCAGATTGACCGTCGGTTTGAGGATGGTAAGCAGTACTCAAATGTAAACGCGTACCTAGAGCTTCCTGTAGGCTATGCCAAAAGTGCGAAGTAAACCTCGGATCTCGGTCAGATACAATCGACTTTGGTACACCATGAAGTCTTACCACTTCTCGAATATAAAGATCCGCCATTTGATCATGAAGATAAGTCATTCGATAAGGAATAAAGCACGCAGATTTCGTCAACCTGTCGATGATCACCCAAACAGCATCGCACCCTCGAGATGATCGCGGTAACTTTGTTACAAAGTCCATGGAAATGTGATCCCATTTCCATTCAGGAATTGATAAACTCTGTAATAAGCCACCCGGTTTCTTTCTTTCAGCTTTCACCTGTTGGCAATTCAAACATTTAGATACAAATTCAGTCACATCAGACTTCATTTGCTTCCACCAGTACTGACTCTTCAAGTCGTTGTACATCTTTCTGCCTCCAGGGTGAACACTAAAGCGACTACAATGGGCTTCTTTCAGAATATTCTGTCTCAAATCTGTAATATTAGGAACAACTATCCGGTTATTCACATACAAGATATCGTCATCACTAACCTTGTACTCAGACTGATGTCCTGATTTGATCATTTCAATCGATTTCTGTACACTCTGATCAGCTTTCTGTGCTTCTTTGATATGAATTAATAACTCTGGCTCAGCACTGATTGCATACATTCTCATCGGCCTTCTATCTGTCTCAAATACATACCCAGAAACACAACAATTCTCAATCAAACTAGATACACCTATAGTAGATAAAGATAGAGCACATACTTTTCTACTCAGGGCATCTGCTGCTGCGTTAGATTTTCCCGGATAGTATTTGATTTCACAATCAAAATCCTTCAATAAATCAAGCCATCGTCGTTGTCTCATGTTCAATTCAGATTGTGAGAATAGATACTTCAGACTTTTATGATCAGAAAAGATTTCAAACTTCTCGCCGTATAAATAATGTCTCCAAATCTTCAATGCAAAAACGATAGCAGCCAATTCAAGATCATGAATCGGATACCTAACCTCATGTGGTTTCAGTTGTCGAGAAGCATAAGCAACAACATGTCCTTTCTGCATTAAAATACATCCCAAACCCTGGTGAGAAGCATCACAATAAACAACAAAATCACCAGTACCTTTAGGGATTGTCAACACTGGCGCAGTAGTCAATCTCTTCTTCAGTTCAACAAAACTCCTTTCACATGCCTCAAACCAAACAAATGGTGCATTCTTCTGTGTAAGCTGTGTAATAGGCTTCGCTATAGATGAAAAATCTCGAATGAATCGACGATAATAACCAGCTAAGACCATAAAACTTCGAATTTCTGGCACAGACATCGGTCTTTGCCAACTGATCACAGCTTCTACTTTGCTTGGATCCACTGATATTGTAACACCCGGAATTTTTAATACGTAAATTCGCATGCATAATTAGGGATTTTATTTATTTAAAATTTTAGATTATGGGTTAAATAATTATGTGAAATTATTTGTGCATATTTTAAGTTATTTTAAGCATTTAACCCATAATTAGTGATTTTCATGATTTATGGAAATTTAATTGTTTTGATCGCGGAGACGGGACCGTGGACGGACGAGATACCAAAATATTTAGCCAAAAATATTTTATGAGTTCTATGAGCCTTAAAATAATATTTTAAGATATTTTGTCAAGAAAATTTTATTATTTATTTATATATTTAATTAAGGGTTGATTTTTAGTAAAAATTAGTCCCTTTATTGACTTTTATTAAATTTTAAAATTATCCTATATTAATATTTCGAGATTTGAGATATTTTATCAGATTGTTATTTTTATTTAAGAGTTTAAAATATTTTGTTTAGGTATAATATCTTTATATTGAGTAATATCTATTATTATTCAATTATCTACCAATATTTTAAACCTAAATCACTCCCTAATCTATTCCCAAAACCCCATCAGCCGACAACCCTTCTTCTCCCACCCCAATCTTCAATCTTTTCATCGGCTTCCCACATAAAACTCCATAGCCTCGTTTGTTCAAGCTTCAAGTTAGGTTGTTCGTCGTCCCGTCGTCCCGGAATCGTCACCTTCGCCTTTTTTCTCTTCAAACATCGGTGAAAGACATGTTTTTCTTCCAAATTTTCGTACCTATAAGATATTATAGAGTGTGTATTGTGTAGCATCGATTTTTCTTCAAATTTTCAGATTTAAGGATCGGTTTTGATGTTCATGACATGTTTATGCATTTGTTTGATCATGACTCACGTTTTCTTCCAACATGGTACGACCAACTGCTGGTGCATGTCAAGGTGGGTGTGTTAGGGTCCCTAGGGTCGAGATTGGTCAGGTTTTATGGGTGTAACAGGCTGGAACCGAAGCCATCTATTTCTGATGCGCAACAGGTTGCAGTTTGAGCGGGTTTAGAAGAATGGTTTGTGTGCACTTTTGAAGACGAGTTTGAGGGTGATTCCAATTGGGTTAGAACCCCAAGACCTTAGGAAAGGTTTTAAAGGTAAATTTTCCGGCCGGTGGTTGCCGGAGATGAGCGGCCGAATGGCCTAATTCCTCTGGTCGCGTTCTGCGCGTGAGCAGAAACTATGGGTAGATTGTTTTGGTTCATTCTCCCTCTACAGAGATCCGTTTGAGGTAAAATTTGTGGGGTTAGAACCGTCTTGATGTTGTCTAAGTATGGGCGGTAGTTTCACGGCCAAAGGTGGCCAGAGCAGGTGGCACGGTTAGTTTTTATAAAGCCGCTCAGGGCTGCTCATGGCCGCAACACAAAGGGAAATAGGGTTTCGGGTTTTAGGGTTCTAGGTGCTTTTTGGGTCAGGTCATGGGTCCGGGTCGGTTTTAGTAAGTCATGGGTCAAGTCTAGTGGGTCCGGGTCTGGGTTAAGTTAGTCGGGCTCGGGTATTTTATTTTTAAGTTAATTATTAAGTTAAAGTGTTTTAATTGGGCAATGGGCTACATTTAAGTTTCTTAATGGGCTTGAATAATTATTTTAAGTTAGTCCAATAATTTTTATGGGCTTTGGAGCCCACGAAAATTATTGGGCCAGTCTTTGGGCTTTTAGGCCCATTGGGCCAGATTAAGTTGTTATTGGGCCAAGTATGTGCTAATGGGCTTTAATTGATTTATTGGGCTTAGAAAGGTGTTAATGGGCTTAAGTATGTTAATGGGCCAGTCTCAATGTTAATGGGCCAGATTTTAAGAAAATGGGCTTGAGTGTTAGGGCCAGCAGTTCAGTACAACCCATGAGAAATTGCATGTGTCCTGAATATATATTTAATTTTTTTTATGCATGGAAGTTATTTTTTTATATTTATATGTTAGTATGAAATTAAATTAAATATATATGAAGGACACACATTTTATTTAAATACATGCATTCATGAAATAATTTTTATGCATGATTTAATGTTTAAGATTGAGCAAAAGAAAATATTTTATGTTGGAAGTTGAAGTAGTGTGACAATTTAAGGGGGACTCGTCCCCATATGTGAACTATTGAAGGGCAGTTTACTGCCAATTTAAGAGGTGATTCGTCACCGCCACGTACGTTGGTTTCCACGCTGATCAGTATTTAATGTATGATTTAAGGTTACACTATGGATACAACCATGCGATGTTAGAAAATACTTTGCTCAACAATGTTTATGTATTATTATGATATTCAAGTTTAATTTAAGTTTATGTTATGTTCATGATATTTTAAGCATGCTCATTCATGTATATGTTATGTATTAGTATTAAAGTGATTTAAATTATTTTAAACCCTTGTTATGTTAGCATGTTGGGCCTCTAGGCTCACTACACTGGTATGGTGCAGGTGAGTACGTAGAGGACGTAGTACCCACCGGAGGCGAGGACCTATGAGCGGACATGCAGTGATCCCCCGCGGCCGTCATCTGAGTTTTTATGATTATGTCTTTATGAAATATTAAACATGTTGTTCTTTTTATTCGTTTTCAGTGCATGAAAACTTTTATTTAATTGTTTAGAACAATATTTTTATTTAATGCATGACTCAGACATTTAATTTATTAAATGTTGCTTTTTATTTAAGATATTTATTTTTAAATCTATTTTTTTTCTGTGCATATATGTATGGACATGTATGTACATCTATTTTAATTAGTATTTTTTTTAAAAAAAAAATTTCCGCATTTATTATTAGTAGTAGATGTTTCAATTGGTATTAGAGACGCGTTCTTGGTGGGGTCATCACTGCTATGCGAGCTCAGAAATCCACGCTATCGGTCTGTAAGTTTTAATTGCTTTTAGTCTGATTTAGTCGTATCATGTTTAAGACTTAAGCATTTATGTTAGCAGAAAATTTTTAAGTACTTAGTTATGCATGTCGATTTACGTAAAGAAACATGTGGTGGATTACATTACCCAGTTCGAGAGAGGGTGTCGCTTCGTGCCTCTTTTTGCTGAGTGCACCAGACAAGTTGAGGCAGTTTGTGGATGGATTGCGGGCTGACATCAAGCATGACGTTCGCATGTTGGATGTCACTACTTACGAGGCGGCAGTTAGCAGAGCATTGCGTTTTGAGGAAGGGAGACGAGAGATGCAGAGGTAACAGCAAGGCAAGAGGCAATTCCAGCCAGGAGCTTATCGACCATCTTCGCAGCCTTCTGCGAAGAAGCAGTTTACTGGGCCGTCTAAGGGCCCAAATCAGCAGGGACAGCAGCAGAGGCCTCAGGGGCGCCAGCCGCAGCAGCAGCAAAAGGGCGGGGCCCCTAAGACAGGAGTAGTTCCTTTGTGCCCACAGTGTCAGAGGCCTCACTCAGGTCAGTGTTTGATCGGTTCCAACGTTTGCTACCACTGCAAGGAGCTAGGGGATGTGGCATACAACTGCCCAAGGAAAAAGAACACCACTGGGCGGGTGTTTGTCATGCAGGCTGAGGAGGCAGACCCAGATACCTCCTTAATCATCGGGAGAATTCTAGTAGGAGGAAACTCCATGTTTGCGTTGCTAGATTCAGGGGCTACACATTAGTTTATCTCTCTAGCGTTTATCAGACGGATAGGCATCACACCTGAGATTGCCAACAGTGGTTATGATGTCACTATGCCATCAGGACAGATTATTACTACCTCTAGTGTCATTCGAGAACTGGAGTTGGAGCTTCAGGGGCACTCCATTCGCGCAGATGTGGTGGTTTTGCCGTTGAGTGGATTTGATTTGATATTGGTTATGGACTGGTTGACAGTCAATGGAGCTTCGATTGATTTTCGTCGGAGGACAGTGTCAGTGAAACCATTAGAAGCCGACCCGTTTACTTTTCATGCATCTCAGAGTAGTAGTACTCCTCAGGTGATATCTCTTATTCAGGCGAGGAAGTTGTTGAGATGGGGTAGCCGGGGTTTTCTAGCGAGTATTGTCACGACCTCGAACCATCTAGCAGATCATTATCAGAGATAGAGGTGGTTCGTGACTTTCCGGACGTCTTTTCGGAGGATGTTTCAGGAATTCCACCAGTGAGAGAGGTGGAGTTCAGTATCGACTTATTTCCAGACACCGTGCCTATCTCTAAGGTACCGTACAGACTTGCTCCTACCGAGATGAAAGAGTTGAAGGAGCAGATTCAGGAGTTATTAGAGAAAGGCTTTGTTCGTCCTAGCTTTTCTCCATGGGGAGCTCCAGTGTTATTTGTGAAGAAGAAGGATGGCAGTATGAGACTGTGCATCGATTATCGAGAGCTCAACAGAGTCACAGTGAAGAATAAGTATCCACTGCCAAGGATAAAGGACTTATTTGATCAGTTGCAGGGAGCTTCAGTGTTCTCCAAGATCGATCTGCGATCTGGTTATTATCAGCTGCGAGTAGAGATGCAGATGTGTCCAAGACTGCTTTTCGGACACGTTATGGGCATTACGAGTTCTTAGTGATGCCATTTGGGATGACCAATGCTCCAGCGGTTTTCATGGATCTCATGGATCGGGTATTTCAGCCGTATCTCGATCAGTTCATCATAGTATTCATTGATGATATCTTGATCTACTATAGGAGCATTGAGGAGCATAGGCAGCATCTACAGACAACCTTGCGGACTTTGAGGGAGCATTGTTTGTATGGCAAGTTCAGCAAGTGCGAGTTTTGGCTTGAGCAGGTGGCATTTCTTGGCCACATTATTTCGAGAGATGGGATTGCAGTGGATCAGTCAAAGGTTGAGGCGGTTCAGAATTGGGGGATTCCAAAGAATGCTTCGGAGATTCGCAGTTTCTTGGGTTTGGCAGGATACTATAGGAAGTTCATCAAGGGTTTTTCTTCTATTGCAGTACCCTTGACTTCCTTAACCAAGAAGAATGCAAAGTTTATTTGGAGTCCAGACTGTCAGAGGAGCTTCGGTCAGCTGAAGGAAGCACTCACTACCGCACCGGTTTTGGCAATGATAGTACCACACGAGGAGTTAGTGGTGTACACTGACGCGTCTAAGCTAGGTTTAGGCGCAGTACTTATGCAGTGTGGTAAGGTTATTGCTTATGCGTCGAGGCAGTTGAAGATTCACAAGCAGAACTACCCGACACGTGATTTGGAGTTAGCAGCAGTGGTCTTCGCTTTGAAAATCTGGAGGCACTATCTGTATGGCGAGAAGTGCAAGATTTTCACGGATCATAAAAGCCTCAAGTACTTCTTCACTCAGAAGGAGTTAAACATGAGGCAACGGAGATGGTTGGAGTTAGTGAAGGATTACGACTGCGACATTAGCTACCATCCAGGTAAGGCTAATGTAGTGGCCGATGCCTTGAGTCGGAAGTCGACAGTGGTATCGTGTTTGACAGTGCAGTTACCACTGCAGAGCGAGATTCAGAGGTTTGATTTGGAGTTTTACTCGAGTGGTCATGCACCGAGCTTGTCAGTGTTGACGGTGCAACCGATTCTACGAGATCGGATCAGAGTTGGACAGACTACTGATGAGGAGTTACAACGTTGGAGGCAGAGAGATGAGGCCAAGGGTGGTCGTCTTTATACAGTTTTGGATGGCATTGTTCAGTACCGTGGTAGGATGTGGGTACCAAACGTCGATCAGTTGAGAGCTGAGATTTTAGCAGAGGCTCACACATCTCCATACTCCATTCACCCCGGAAGTACGAAGATGTACAGAGATTTGCAGTTATTGTATTGGTGGCCCGGGATGAAGAGAGACATCGGGAGAGTGGTGTCAGAGTGTTTGACTTGTCAGCGAGTCAAGGTAGAACATCAGCGTCCAGTAGGACTTCTTAGACCTCTTCCTATTCCGGAATGGAAATGGGAGAACATTACGATGGACCTTGTAGTTGGCCTTCCGAGGAGTACTAGAGGGTGTACCGCTATTTGGGTGATCGTGGATAGACTCACCAAGTCAGCTCATTTCTTGCCGGTGAGGACTACCTACTCCTTGACACAGTATGCAGAGCTTTACATCAAGGAGATTGTTAGATTGCATGGCATACCGGTGTCCATAGTATCAGACAGAGATCCGAGATTTACGTCTGTGTTTTGGAAGAGTTTGCACACAGCATTGGGGACTAGACTACTGTTCAGCACAGCTTTTCATCCCCAGACAGATGGTCAGTCAGAGAGAGTGATACAGATTCTTGAGGACTTACTGAGAGCCTGTGTCATCGATTTTCAGGGCTCGTGGGAGACTAGACTGCCATTAGTGGAGTTGACCTATAACAACAGTTTTCAGTCATCTATAAGTATGGCTCCTTATGCAGCATTGTATGGGAGGAGATGCAGATCTCCTGTGCATTGGGATGAGGTTGGTGAGAGGATTTTACGGGGTCCTGAGATCGTGCAGCAGACAGCTGACATTGTGACTCAGATTCGGGATCGCATGAGGACTGCTCAGAGTCGTCAGAAGAGTTATGCAGATACTCGACGACGAGATTTGGAGTTCGCAGTAGGTGATCACGTGTTTCTGAGAGTGTCACCTATGAAGAGAGTGGTATGATTTGGCCGGAGAGGGAAGCTTAATCCGAGATATATAGGGTCATTCGAGATCTTGGAGAGAGTTGGCACGTTGGCCTACCGTTTAACTCTACCGCCAAGGCTTACAACAGTGCACAACGTTTTCCATGTATCCATACTTCGGAGATATGTCTCTAACCCATCGCATGTGTTGGATTTTGAGCCTCTTCAGTTGACACCGGAGTTAGCATTTGAGGAGAGGCCTATACAGATCTTGGCTAGGGAGGAGCGCAGATTGAGGACGCGGGTCATACCGATGGTCAGAGTCCAGTGGCTGAATCACTCGGAGGAGGAAGCTACTTGGGAGACCGAGGCAGACATGAGGACTCGCTACCCGGAGTTGTTCGGGTAAGTACTTTAATTTCGAGGACAAAATCCAATTTAAGGGGGGGGGGGGGGGAGAATTGTAACACCCGGAATTTTTAATACGTAAATTCGCATGCATAATTAGGGATTTTATTTATTTAGAATTTTAGATTATGGGTTAAATAATTATGTGAAATTATTTGTGCATGTTTTAAGTTATTTTAAGCATTTAACCCATAATTAGTGATTTTAATGATTTATGGAAATTTAATTGTTTTGATCGCGGAGACGGGACCGTGGACGGACGAGATACCAAAATATTTAGCCAAAAATATTTTATGAGTTCTATGAGCCTTAAAATAATATTTTAAGATATTTTGTCAAGAAAATTTTAGTATTTATTTATATATTTAATTAAGGGTTGATTTTTAGTCAAAATTAGTCCCTTTATTGACTTTTATTAAATTTTAAAATTATCCTATATTAATATTTCGAGATTTGAGATATTTTATCAGATTGTTATTTTTATTTAAGAGTTTAAAATATTTTGTTTAGGTATAATATCTTTATATTGAGTAATATCTATTATTATTCAATTATCTACCAATATTTTAAACCTAAATCACTCCCTAATCTATTCCCAAAACCCCATCAGCCGACAACCCTTCTTCTCCCACCCCAATCTTCAATCTTTTCATCGGCTTCCCACATAAAACTCCATAGCCTCGTTTGTTCAAGCTTCAAGTTAGGTTGTTCGTCGTCCCGTCGTCCCGGAATCGTCACCTTCGCCTTTTTTCTCTTCAAACATCGGTGAAAGACATGTTTTTCTTCCAAATTTTCGTACCTATAAGATATTATAGAGTGTGTATTGTGTAGCATCGATTTTTCTTCAAATTTTCAGATTTAAGGATCGGTTTTGATGTTCATGACATGTTTATGCATTTGTTTGATCATGACTCACGTTTTCTTCCAACATGGTACGACCAACTGCTGGTGCATGTCAAGGTGGGTGTGTTAGGGTCCCTAGGGTCGAGATTGGTCAGGTTTTATGGGTGTAACAGGCTGGAACCGAAGCCATCTATTTCTGATGCGCAACAGGTTGCAGTTTGAGCGGGTTTAGAAGAATGGTTCGTGTGCACTTTTGAAGACGAGTTTGAGGGTGATTCCAATTGGGTTAGAACCCCAAGACCTTAGGAAAGGTTTTAAAGGTAAATTTTCCGGCCGGTGGTTGCCGGAGATGAGCGGCCGAATGGCCTAATTCCTCTGGTCGCGTTCTGCGCGTGAGCAGAAACTATGGGTAGATTGTTTTGGTTCGTTCTCCCTCTACAGAGATCCGTTTGAGGTAAAATTTGTGGGGTTAGAACCGTCTTGATGTTGTCTAAGTATGGGCGGTAGTTTCACGGCCAAAGGTGGCCAGAGCAGGTGGCACGGTTAGTTTTTATAAAGCCGCTCAGGGCTGCTCATGGCCGCAGCACAAAGGGAAATAGGGTTTCGGGTTTTAGGGTTCTAGGTGCTTTTCGGGTCGGGTAATGGGTCCGGGTCGATTTCAGTAAGTCATGGGTCAAGTCTAGTGGGTCCGGGTCCAGGTTAAGTTAGTCGGGCTCGGGTATTTTATTTTTAAGTTAATTATTAAGTTAAAGTGTTTTAATTGGGCAATGGGCTACATTTAAGTTTCTTAATGGGCTTGAATAATTATTTTAAGTTAGTCCAATAATTTTTATGGGCTTTGGAGCCCACGGAAATTATTGGGCCAGTCTTTGGGCTTTTAGGCCTATTGGGCCAGATTAAGTTGTTATTGGGCCAAGTATGTGCTAATGGGCTTTAATTGATTTATTGGGCTTAGAAAGGTGTTAATGGGCTTAAGTATGTTAATGGGCCAGTCTCAATGTTAATGGGCCAGATTTTAAGAAAATGGGCTTGAGTGTTAGGGCCAGCAGTTCAGTACAACCCATGAGAAATTGCATGTGTCTTGAATATATATTTAATTATTTTTATGCATGGAAGTTATTTTTTTATATTTATATGTTAGTATGAAATTAAATTAAATATATATGAAGGACACACATTTTATTTAAGTACATGCATTCATGAAATAATTTTTATGCATGATTTAATGTTTAAGGTTGAGCAAAAGAAAATATTTTATGTTGGAAGTTGAAGTAGTGTGACAATTTAAGGGGGACTCGTCCCCATATGTGAACTATTGAAGGGCAGTTTACTGCCAATTTAAGAGGTGATTCGTCATCGCCACGTACGTTGGTTTCCACGCTGATCAGTATTTAATGTATGATTTAAGGTTACACTATGGATACAACCATGCGATGTTAGAAAATACTTTGCTCAACAATGTTTATGTATTATTATGATATTCAAGTTTAATTTAAGTTTATGTTATGTTCATGATATTTTAAGCATGCTCATTCATGTATATGTTATGTATTAGTATTAAAGTGATTTAAATTATTTTAAACCCTTGTTATGTTAGCATGTTGGGCCTCTAGGCTCACTACACTGGTATGGTGCAGGTGAGTACGTAGAGGACGTAGTACCCACCGGAGGCGAGGACCTATGAGCGGACATGCAGTGATCCCCCGCGGCCGTCGTCTGAGTTTTTATGATTATGTCTTTATGAAATATTAAACATGTTGTTCTTTTTATTCGTTTTCAGTGCATGCAAACTTTTATTTAATTGTTTAGAACAATATTTTTATTTAATGCATGACTCAGACATTTAATTTATTAAATGTTGCTTTTTATTTAAGATATTTATTTTTAAATCTATTTTTTTTTCTGTGCATATATGTATGGGCATGTATGTACATCTATTTTAATTATTATTTTTTTAAAAAAAAATTTCCGCATTTATTATTAGTAGTAGATGTTTCAGATATACCATCTCCTGAAATTATATGGCCAAGAAACACGATTCGCTGCAACCAAAACTCACATTTGGATAACTTGACATATAATTTTTCTTCCCGTAACGTTTTCAATACAATTCGGAGATGATCAGCATGTTCACATAGATTCTTAGAATAAATCAAGATATCATCGATAAATATGATCACGAAATCATCTAGATATCTTTGAAATACCCTATTCATCAATCCCATAAAAACTGCTGGTGCATTCGTTAGACCAAAAGGCATGACTATGAATTCATAATGGCCATACCTGGTTCTAAATGCAGTCTTAAAAATATCTTCGTCTCTAACCCTCAGTT
The DNA here is from genome assembly GCF_033568475.1 of Henckelia pumila. Classification (NCBI taxonomy): domain Eukaryota; kingdom Viridiplantae; phylum Streptophyta; class Magnoliopsida; order Lamiales; family Gesneriaceae; genus Henckelia; species Henckelia pumila. The sequence continues at coordinate 145,429,367 of NC_133120.1, forward strand.
GATGATATCCGGATCGCAAATCAATCTTCGAATATACTGACGATCCCTGCAATTGATCAAATAAATCATCGATATGAGGTAAAGGATAGCGATTCTTTACCATTGCTTTGTTCAATTGCCGGTAATCAATACATAGTCTCATCGATCCGTCCTTCTTTCTAGCAAACAATACCGGAGCACCCCAAGGAGAGACACTCGGTCTGATATAACCCTTGGCCAACAAATCTTCGAGTTGGTCTTTCAGTTCTTTCAATTCAATCGGTGCCATACGGTAAGGTGCTTTTGATATCGGCTGTGTACCTGGCATCAATTCAATACCGAAATCTACCTCTCTGTATGGTGGCAGTCCTGGAATCTCGTCAGGGAATACATCTGCAAACTCACTCACCACCGGTATATCAGTCAGTGTCGGACTAGTCTTCAATACATCAACATCATAGATCAGAAATCCTTCTGCTCCTTTCTGTAACAACTCAGTCATAGCAAGAACAGATATCAATGGAATTTTAGATCTTGATCCCTTACCATAAAATTTCTATTCATCAGCCATATCAGGTCTGAACTTCACAATCTTCTGAAAACAGTCTACTGTAGCTCTGTACTTGGTTAACATATCAATACCGATTATGCAATCAAAATCAGACAAACCGAGTACAATACAATCAAGCTCAATCTCATGCTCCTCACACTGTAATATACAATTTCGTACAGACTTCACTGATACAATACCTCGACCCAAAGGTGATGAAATAGATACAACAGTAGCTAAGGGCTCAACAGGTAATGAATGCAATGCAACAAACTGCTCAGATATAAAAGTATGCAACGCACCAGTATCAAATAAGACATAAGCAGGATAACCATAAAGAGAACAGTTACCTGCAATCACATCATCTGGTGTCGCTTGTGCTTGCTCCTCAGTCAATGCAAACACCCTTGATTGTTGCCTTGGAGGTTGATTCACCGTCTGACCTCCTCCTCTACTCGGTGCGGCAGGTTGTGGTTGAAAAGAGTGAACAGAAGATGTAGATTGACCCACCGGTCTCGATGCTCCTGCACCCTGTGCACCTTCAGATCCTCGTTGTGGACACACTCTTGCAAAGTGTCCCATCTTGTTGCAAATGTGGCAGCTTCCAAACACACCTCGGCATTGTTCATCAGTATGGCGACCTCCACATTTGGTACAATATACATTAGACTTCTGTCCAGCTCTAGACTGTCGGGATCCACTAGAACTAGAAGAGCTACCACCACCTGATCTCTTGAACTATTTGCTCTTACCCTTGAAGAAATTTTTCTTTCCACTGCTGCTACCTCCAGCTTCAAATCGAGGTGGCTGTGGAATCTGTGGCTGTTCTTGTGGTTATCTCACTGGCTATGGCACAAACTGTGCTCCTCGTTGTTTTAGTATCCCTGCTTCAGCACCCTTTGCTCGATTCAGAGCATCAGCAAAGGTATTCGGTCTTCCCGAATTCACCAGTGTAAACACCTCAGGATTCAAGCCATTGATGAATTGATCGGCTTGAGCTTCGTCACTAACAGCGATATGTGGTGCAAACTTCAACAGGCTAGTGAATTTGGAAACATATTCTTCAATATTCAATTGTCCCTGTTGCAAACTTGCAAACTCTGCTCCTTTGTCCTTGCGATAAGACACAGGAAAGAAATGCTGATAGAAAGCAGTTCGAAATACAGACCAGGTAATAATAGTACCTTGGTTTTCCAGTGCTCTCTTCGTCGCTATCCACCAACTCTTGGCAAGGCCATGCATTTGATGAATTATCAGTCTCACACGACGATCATCTGTATAGTCAATGGACTCAAATAACTGCTCAATATCTTCCAGCCAGTTCTCACATTCTATAGCATTCTCTGTTCCTTGCAACTTCGATGGTTTGAATGACTGGAATCGTTTCAAAAGTTTCTCCATCGGATTAGCATCACTGAACTCATCAGTAGACGTACTACCCTGTCCATGTTCAGACACTGTCACTGGGACCTGTGCAGCATTTGTCTGTTCAGGCTGATTCGTAGCCAATGTCTGCCTAACTCTCGGTGCTGGTCGGGGAGGCATATCTGATAATCAAACACATTAGTGTACAGTTCATCATATCATAACACATTTCTATTTCAGTTCCTCAATGCCTTCTCAAAAGATCGAATCTGATTCAGTCGTATTATTATATGCTTCCAATAATATCAGATAACAGATAGCATGCAATTCTTAAAGCTGTAAATCAAGTCAGATAATAAACATGCTTCAAGAATACTTAAATCAGAGTAAAAGACTCGATCTACCCCACTCATCTATTCTTAGTCCGAGAAACTTAACGCTCTGATACCACCTGTTGTGGGGCCTCGGGTTGCTAATCTCAAATCTTAAGGGCAATTAATGAATAAGCAATCACCAAGCATCCAAAGCTGTAACAAACAAAAATATATATATATTTTTTAAATAGGCTGCGCTCGAGCGGCTGAAAAACGCCGCTCGGGCGCGCCCTGCCCATTTCGAGGCAGAACTTTCTGCCCCGGGCTGCGCTCGGGCTGCTGTTTTCTGCAGGTCGAGCACGGCCCTGGGCAGATTCTTGCCCACATTTGAGAGCTCCAAAACTTGGCAATTGACAGCTCCAAAACTTGTTTCCTTTAATGTAAACACAAATTTATACATCTAACAAAGTCTCAAGCAAGTATACATGCATTTTATTACATCAACCAAGTCGCTAAAGAAACGATAACGATAACGACACAAACTATCTCAAGTTTTATACATGTATTCCAAAACCAACAAGTTCTAAAGTTCCTTGCTTCTAACATTCAAAACATCATCTACAACCCGAGTCCTCACGTGCTAGACTCTCTCCCAGCTGTCAATGACGTCGATGATCAGCTCCTGCCCTCTCTGTTGTCATGCACACATACAAAACAAGACAACAACGGGATAAACTCCGGTGAGATACAAATCTCAGTATAACCAACATATCGAAAGCGTTAATTAAATCATATTAACTCTATTTAAAACTCAACTCAACAAATAGAGTACTCAAACGCTTTAAATACGAATTGATTCATATAACTTCGAAGCCATCAAGATTCATAAATGATCTTGACATGGATATCCATCTAACGAATTCGTAAACGACTCGCAAATAAGGTTAACCGCAACCTTGGCTTAGAATCAATTCGATATAACATCATATCAACTCAAATTTAAAGATCCACTACCTGAGATGGATCGACAACACCACAATCAAATCAAAACATAAACAAGTATGTGATTTTTGCGGGCCAACTCAAAGATAATCGTTCTTGAGTTTCAAAGTCCCTACTTTGCGATGTCGTCATTATACCTTCGTTTATTGAGGTTTTGAACTCTTCAAATCTGTAAGATATAATCAAAACACATATATCAAACTTCATATCAACCTATCATTTCAGAAACGAGTCAAAACCATCAAGATTTCATCAATCAAAACCACTTCAAACCTCAATCAACTTTCTTCGGTTCAAAGTCGGCGTCTCGTGTTGTTAAGACTTCAAACTCAACTGAAATTGAACAAGACACATACTTTAACATTTACAATATCTTAATAACAACTTCAACTCAGAATTCGGCTATCAAAACAGTTCCAAAACTCGATTAAACGACGTAGCGATTCAAAATCGGTAACCGACGTAATCCCGACTTCGAAACTTGTAACTCCAATTCATATATCAGCATATATATTATGAAACTCAGCCATACAACAACTTATCAGATGTTATAATCATCTATATACATGCTACAAAACATAATCAATCCCTTCAATCATCTAACTTTGATCCGGTTCGAAAATAGAAACGATACCAACGTAAGAACACAATCAACAACCAAAATTCTGATGTCTGCTCCATAATGATTTCGAAATCCATAAAACACAGCATAAAACTTACACGAGATCGAAGCCCTCGTCGTAAGGATTCCAGAACACTTTACGAAATCGAAATCGGACAACCGGTTCAAAAGTTATGGCAATTCGAAAATCAAACTTTCAAAGGGGAAAAAGAAAAAGATCGGCTCTGTTCTTGCTTCAATGTTTTCTGAACAAAAATATCATGCTTACACGTTGCACAAGCTGAGTCAACAAGCCAAAATCTGATAACTTTCACCAAAATTGCACTTTAGTCCCTAGAGTCTTCACTAATTGTAATTTGGTCCTCGGCCCTTATTTTAATTCAATTTCAATCCTAAATAATTTAAGAATATTAGAATTTAAATCAAAACTCCAAATATTCCCAAATTAAATATACTCGGATTAAAATTAAATAAATTCGGATTAATCTCTAATTAATCCCGGGCCTTACATTTTCACTTTGGTGAACAGTGGACGACCCAATACCTTTGCTGATGCACTGAATAGAGCTAAGGGAGCAGAGGCATGTCTGTTAAGACAAAGAGGAACACCGTTCATTCCACCGCCACCTCAACAACCAGTACCAACATCATTGAAACAGAATCCGCCATCACTGCCGCAAACACCCTACAGATTTGAGGGAGGAAGCAGTAATAGTAGCATAAAGGATTTTAGAGTCAACAAGCCAAAATCTGATAACTTTCACCAAAATTGCACTTTAGTCCCTAGAGTCTTCACTAATTGCAATTTGATCCTCGGCCCTTATTTTAATTCAATTTCAATCCTAAATAATTTAAGAATATTAAAATTTAAATCAATACTCCAAATATTCCCAAATTAAATATACTCGGATTAAAATTAAATAAATTCGGATTAATCTCTAATTAATCCCGGGCCTTACATTTTCACTTTGGTGAACAGTGGACGACCCAATACCTTTGCTGATGCACTGAATAGAGCTAAGGGAGCAGAGGCATGTCTGTTAAGACAAAGAGGAACACCGTTCATTCCACCGCCACCTCAACAACCAGTACCAACATCATTGATACAGAATCCGCCATCACTGCCGCAAACACCCTACAGATTTGAGGGAGGAAGCAGTAATAGTAGCAGAAAGGATTTTAGATTCCAGCCAAAAGGGAATCAATTCAAAAAGACAGGCAGTAGTTCATCCATGTAAGTTACAAGTCCACTAAACTCGCTCACGATGATTTAAAAATAATTTTTAATGATTTTATGCCTTAATTTGTAATGATTATGATTTCATGATTATGTTTATTTTACGTTTAACAATTTCGATTAAGTAAATAATTCCAAGTATAGTTTGATTCTGGACTCGTGGGACGAGGCTAACCTATGAACGAGGTGATAGAGTACATTTTTACGAGTATTTTAAGTATGATATTGTTACGTTTTTTACAAATGAGTCAAAAAGATAACATTTTTATCAGACGAATCGAGATGTGTTTCTTTGACTGCATTTTAAGCAATCAACACACAATGTGAATTAATTGTGAAAGCTACACCTAACAACCTTATACCCTACGTGTTAATGGTTCCCTTGACATATTCTATCAGATTATTCATTATCCTCCTTCCATTACACGTTTTTCTCCTCCCCCTCACTATTCATCATCTTCTTCATCAAATCCTTCAAGATTCAAGTGAGTTTTTGGTACCAGTTTTTAGTTCGTCCAAGGTTTAGCTCGTCTCCGAAGTTCCGGATCAACTCCTCCTACATTCAAGGCAAGTTTTTAAAGAATTTTAAACCACCATTCAAGATATATCTATTTTGATAAGAAATGATGTGTGTTGATGAGTTTTATGCATTATTTTAAAGATTTGAGAAGCATAAAAGCATGATGTTTATGCTATCGTGATATGTAAGTCGTTCTTGTGAAATTCTTGATAAATAATGTGTGTTGATAGATTCTTATAGTTTAGAGTTGGGAAAGGACTGATTTTGAAGGTGTGTATTGAATTTTTAAATGTTGAGTTAGTTTGAGTTAAAGCTTTGAAATGTTGCATGTGCTGGGTTGTCTTGGATTAGCGACACTTGTTGCAATTTTATGGGTTAAGTCTATTGTAGTAATCCAAATGAGATAAGGACAATTTTATTTGAAATCTAACTCATATAGCTACAACTTTTATGTTTTGAGTTTTGTCAAAATCATTTTTGAAGATTGGCCAAATTACCCCGAAGTATGTCGAGTGTTTTGAATTTCTCGCAATGACACATCTCGGGAGAATGAGCATAACTTTTTACTGAAAAATTTAATTGAGGTGAGGTTTTCGGCATTGAAAATATAAGATCAAGAGATACAACCTTTATGTTTACCACTTTTCCAAATTTTGATTGAAAAATAGAGTTTCATTGCCTGCAAAATACCACTCGAGAATGGGTCTCGCTCGAGCGCGAGTTAGTGCAGCTCGAGCGAGGATGTTTCTGTCCCAAAATGTTGTCATGCATGGTTTTAAGTTCTAAATCCATGTTTATGACATGCGAAGGTGTTTTAAGTATGTTTAAGAGTTCTTATGCAAAAATTTTCAAGTTTTATGTCAAGAACGAAAAGAACAACTTACGTGGACCGATTATGCTTTATGATTCATGTATATGTCTATGTTCATTCATGAATGCTATGTTAAATATGCAAGTATGATTTTAATCATCTATGATATGCATGAAGTCATCGAGTAAGTTTTAGGATCACGACATAAAAGTTTATGAAAGGAATCATGATGTTATGATGAATGTTTTATGGCATACAAGTCATGCAAAGATGGAATCTTATGATGAAATGATAATGATATGATATGAAAAATGAATGATATGTTGATACATGAAAATATTTTGATGTATTATGTGTCTTTGTGGTGGCAATACGGGAACGGTACTCCGATTTGGGCTTCGGAGGGGTCCTCCCAAATACGGCTCAATGTACGGGTTAGGTACTCCGGGATAAGTTCCGGAGGGGCCTCCGAAAAGGAATGAACGAATGTTACGAGGCGTAATGCCATATGATTGTTGATCAACAAGAAAAGATGAATGTGCCCATTATGAAGGTTTCCACACTTTCGCATAATTTGTCACCAAATGATAAGTTTATGTTACGTTATGTTAGGTTAGGTTACGTTTAAATGATATTTGAAATCTCATGATTTTTACTGCATATACTTGCTGAGTCTTTAGACTCACTATACTTGAATGACGCAGGTAATGAAGATGAAATTTATGCATACGCCGATGCATTTGATGCCAGACATGAGGAGGAGACAAGAGTCGAGCCGGCGAGAGATGCATGAGTGTGTTTGTGTCGAGTTAATGAACTAAATGTTATGTTGATGAAAGAAAATAAGCTTTATGTTTCAAATTGTCATGATTTGGTTTGTAAACTATTCTGAAAATGTTTTAATTATGGTTTGATGTATGCATACATCTTTCAAAAATTTTCTTTTCTGCGCTAGTTTTAAGGTCATGTTAGTTTTGTAACATCTTCATCGGTTGAGGGCATTATAGTTTGGTATCAGAGCAGTTCGCTCTAGGTTTTCTTGAAACACTCATGCATACTTGCCACGACTCCAATGCTCCGTCTTCATGTCTGTAAGTTATGAGTTTTTATGTGATTATGTGTATGATAATGCAATGAGATATATGTATGCATGTTATATGTTAAAGTATATTTACGTTTTGAATCGTGACCGAGCGATGTGGATAATATTGGACTTTAGGACTATGGCATCACGTAGGAGAAATAACACCAACGCCAACGCCAATGCCGGTAACAACAACCATAGTGATTGCGGGCCAAATAGTGAGAACAATCAAAACAACCAGTTTTTGGCGGGATTAACTGCTCTGCTTCAAGAGCAAAGCCGTGTTCATGGAACTCAAATCCAACAGTTGCTTCAAGCCCAGACAGCTAATGCTAGAAATAACCATCCTGCAGCTAATCAGAACCCTATCTACAAAAGGTTCTTAGAGTTGGGACCACCTGAGTTCAAAGGAGAGACTGATCCTTTGATAACGGAACAATGGTTCCAAGCTATGGAGACTGCTTTTGAATTCATGCAGATCACGGATGCGGATATATTGAGATGTGCTACCTATATGTTCCGCGATGACGCTCGTGTTTGGTGGAATGGAGCCAAAGCAGCGTTGAACCTAACCACCCTTACTTAGAATGGATTCAAGGATGTGTTCTACGGCAAATATTTCACAGTGAGCACCCGAACCCGGTTGGCCAGAGAGTTTTTGGAGATTCGTCAAGGAAACATGTCGATTGCGGAGTATGTGAAGAAGTTTGAAAGGGGAAGATACTTTGTACCGATGATTTCTGGTGATCCTGCAGAAGAGTTGAAACATTTTACAGAAGGATTGAATGCCTTCATCAGAAAGGATGTTAGACTAAGTGGAGCAAAAAATTACAAAGATGTGGTGGATAAGGCCATGCTGTCCGAAAAGGACAAAAATGACATTATCGAGAGTCACATGCAAAGAGGTCTAGTTATCAGGGTCGAGATCAACAAGGAAGTTCTAGTAGAAAGAGGCCGTACCAAGCCCCACCCCAACACCGACCGTACCAACAACAGCAGCCTCGACCTCAGGGGCAGAAACATTTGGCTCTACCTGCACCAAAATCGGCAAGTGCACCAACAACTTGTCAAAAATTTGAAAAAAATTCACTCAGGTCAATGCATGGTAGGGACTGGAGTATGTTTCCTTTGCAAAAATCCAGGGCACTATCGAAAAGATTGCCCTCAATCCAAATAACCGGTAAAAGGACGAGTTTTTGCAATGGCACAAGATCAAGTGGATCTGAATACAGCCATCATTACAGGTATGATTAATGTTTCCAGTAATCCCGCTCATTTCTAATTGATACTGGAGCTACACATTCGTTCATATCTGTTGAATTTGTTAATAAGTCGGGTTTGGTACCGGATAAGTCAATATCAAGATTTAGTATATCCTTGCCTTCAGGGGAAGAATTGAGTAGTAATTTGATTATCAGAGGATGCAGTGTACATATGCAGAGTCATGAGTTTCTTGCTGATCTTATTATCCTGAATATGTCTGACTTCGACGTGATATTTGGGATGGATTGGTTGTCTCGATACGAGGCTACTATAGACTGTAAACGGAGGACGGTTTCCTTGAAAACTAAGGATGGAGAACCATTTCTATTCCATGCCACACCAAAAAAATAATTCATATCTTTTAATTTCAGTGGGTAAGGCATGACAACTATTGAGTAAAGGATGTGCAGGTTTCCTTGCAAGTGTCATTGGTGATCAAGAATTACCTCGACCAAAACTTGAAGACGTCGATGTAGTGAGAGATTTCCCAGAAGTATTTCCTGATGATATTGCAGGATTACCTCTAGCTAGGGAGGTAGAATTTGAGATTGAATTAATGCCCGGAAGCCAACCAGTTTCCAAAGCACCATACAGGTTAGCACCGACTGAAATGAAGGAATTGAAGGAGCAACTACAAGAGCTACTCAATAAAGGCTTTATTAAACCGAGTGTATCGCCTTGGGGTGCACCGATATTGTTTGTAAAGAAGAAAGATGGGTCTATGAGACTGTGCATCGATTATAGAGAGCTGAATCGAGTAACAGTGAAGAACAAATACCCACTGCCAAGGATAGATGATTTGTTTGATCAGTTACAAGGGGCATTAGTGTTCTCCAAGATCGATTTGAGATCAGGTTATCACCAATTGAAGGTGAAAGATGAAGATATTCATAAAACGGCTTTCAGAACTCGTTATGACCACTACGAGTTCTTAGTCATGTCGTTTGGAGTTACCAATGCACCGGCAGTATTCATGAATCTTATGAACAGAGTGTTCAACCCTTTCTTGGATCAGTTTGTCATAGTATTCATAGATGACATACTGATTTACTCTCGTAGTTTGGATGAGCATCGTCAGCATTTAAATACAGTCTTACAGATTCTAAAAGAAAAACAATTGTTTTCTAAGTTCAGTAATTGTGAATTTTGGCTGGAACAGATTGCATTTTTGGGTCACCTAATTTCGGCAAAGGGAATAGAGGCTGATCCAGCACAGATTGAAGCAATTAAAAATTGGGTTACTCCAAAGAATGCTACAGAGATACTGAGTTTCTTGGGATTAGCAGGTTACTATAGGAGATTCATTCAGGATTTCTCCAAAATAGCGCTACCACTAACGTCATTAACTCGCAAAAGTGTGAAGTTTGAATGGTCTAATCAGTGTGAGAAAAGCTTTCTGGAGTTGAAGGAAAAGTTGATGACAACACCAATACTTGCCATACTAGAAGGCACAGGTCGATTCGTAATTTATACAGATGCTTACAAGAGTGTGTTAGGGGCTGTTTTGATGCAAGATGGAAATGTAATAGCATATGCATCACGACAGCTGAAGATTCATGAAAAGAATTACCCTACCCATGCACTGAAACTATGGAGAGATTACCTTTATGATGAGAAGTGTCAGATTTTCACTGATCATAAGAGTTTGAAGTACTTCTTCACCCAGAAAGAGTTGAACATGAGACAGAGAAGATGGATCGAATTGGTGAAAGATTATGATTGTGATATTAGCTACCACCCGGGTAAAGCTAATGTAGTAGATGATGCTTTGAGTCGTAAGTCTGCGACTTTGAACAGAATGACAACTCAACAAGAGTTGTTTGCAGATTTTGAATGACTCAAATTGGAAGTATTTGAGCCAATGGAAGTTTGTACCCTAACAACCTTACAATGGTTCTAAGTTTGCTCGACAAGATTCGAATAGGTCAGGCTTCAAACCAGCAATTATTAACTTGGTAACTTAAAGATGAAGCCAAAGGGGGTGCATTGTATAGAGTGAAGGATAGGATTGTGCATCACAAAGGGCGAATGTGGGTATCGGAAGTAGATTCACTGAGAGAAGATGTGATGACTGAGGCCCACACTGTGCCATATTCTATTCACCCAGGGAGTACAAAGATGTTCAAGGATTTACAGATGCTATACTGGTGGCCAAGTATGAAGAATGACATCGTTAAGTTTGTTAACAAATGTTTGACATGTCAACAGGTGAAAGTTGAACATCAAAGGCCAGCAGGACTTCTGAAACCATTACCCATTCCCACATGGAAATGGGAAGATGTCACCATGGATTTCGTGGTTGGACTGCCAATTACGCAACAAAGAATGAATTCTATATGGATAATAGTTGACAGGTTGACAAAGTTAGCTCACTTCTTACTAGTTAGAAACAACTTCTCGATGAATCAATATGCAGAGTTATATATTCGAGAGATAGTTAGATTTCATGGAGTTCCAGCAAGGATAGTCTCTGATAGGGATCCCAGGTTCACTTCAAACTTTTGGAAGAGTTTACATCATGGATTGGGAACAAAGCTAGCTTTTAGTACAACTTTTCATCCGCAGACAGATGGACAATCTGAGCGGGTAATTCATATATTGGAGGATTTACTCAGGGCTTGCATGATTGACTTTAGAAGTAATTGGGAATCGAAGTTGCCTTTAGTGGAGTTCACATATAACAATAGTTATCAAGCTACTATTGGAATGACTCCTTATGAGGCTTTGTATGAGAGAAAGTGTAAGACTCCATTGCATTGGGATGAAGTGGGAGAAATAGTTGTATTAGGGCCAGAAATAGTGCAACAGATAGTCGACATGATAGCAAAAGTCAAGGAAAGAATGTTGACAGCTCAGATTCGACAGAAAAGCTATGCCGATCAAAGGCGTAGAGATTTGGAGTTCCAGGTAGGTGATCAAGTGTTTTTGAACGTGTCACCTTGGAAGGGAGTCTTAAGATTTGGGAAGAAAGGGAAGCTGAGCCCAAGATATATAGGACCTTTTGAGATCTTAAACAAGGTTGGATCGAGAGCTTACCGAGTAGCATTGCTTCCAAACTTGGAAGGTGTACACAACGTATTCCATGTCTCAATGTTGAGAGAGTATATCTTAAATCCTTACCACGTCATTCGCCACGAGCCAGTTCTATGGACACCAGACTTGTTTTATGAAGAAATACATATCCAAATTTTGGATACACAAGTTCGGAAGCTGAGAAACAAAGATATCAAGATGGTAAAGGTCTTATGGCGCAATCAATTAATGGAAGAGGCTACTTGGGAGACCGAACAAGATATGCATAGCCGATACCCAAAATTATTTGGTGAATCGAATTTCGAGGATGAAATTTTTTAAGGAGGGTAGAGTTGTAAGGTCCAAGTCCACTAAACTCGCTCACGATGATTTGAAAATAATTTTTAATGATTTTATGCCTTAAATTGTTTAATTTATGATTTAATGATTACGATTTCATGATTATGTTTATTTTACATTTAACAATTTCGATTAAGTAAATGATTCCAGGTAGAGTTTGATTCTGGACTCGCGGGACGAGGCTAACCTATGAACGAGGTGAATGAGTAAATTTTTACGAGTATTTTAAGTATGATATTGTTACGTTTTTGAAAAACGAGTAAAAAATATAGCATTTTTATCAGACGAATCGAGATGTGTTTCTTTGACTGCATTTTAAGCAATCACCACACGATGTGAATTAATTGTGAAAGCTACACCTAACAACCTTATACCCAACATGTTAGTGATTCCCTTGACATATTATATCAGATTATTCATTATCCTCCTTCCCTTACACGTTTTTCTCCTCCCCCTCACTATTCATCATCTTCTTCGTCAAATCCTTCAAAATTCAAGTGAGTTTTTGGTACCAGTTTTTAGTTCGTCCAAGGTTTAGCTCGTCTCCGAAGTTTTGGATCAACTCCTCCTCCATTCAAGGCAAGTTTTTAAAGAATTTTAAACCACCATTCAAGATATATCTATTTTGATAATAAATTATGTGTGTTGATGAGTTTTATTCATGATTTTAAAGATTTGAGAAGCATAAAAGCATTATGTTTATGATATCGTGATATGTAAGTCGTTCTTGTGAAATTCTTGATAAATAATGTGTGTTGATAGATTCTTATGATTTAGAGTTGGGAAAGGACTGATTTTGAAGGTGTGTGTTTAATTTCAAAGTGTTGAGTTAGTTTGAGTTAAATCTTTGAAACATTGCATGTGCTGGGTTGTCTCGGATTAGAGACACTTGTTGAAATTTTGTGGGTTAAATCTATTGTATTAATCCAAATGAGATGAGGCCAATTCTATTTGAAATCTAACTCATATAGCTACAACTTTCATGTTTTGAGTTTTGTCAAAATCATTTTGTAAAATTGGCCAAAATCGCCCCGAAGCGTGTCAAGTGGTTTGAATTTCCGGCAATGACACATATCGGGAGAATGAGCATAAAGTTTTACTGAAAAATCCAATTGATTTGAGGTTTTTTGCATTAAAAAGATACGATCAAGATATACAACTTTCAAGTTTATCATGCTTCCAAATTTCAACTGCAAAATAGAGTTATATTGCCTGAAAAATACCACTCCAGAATGGGTCTCGCTCGAGCGCGAGTTAGTGCCGCTCGAGCGAGGATGTTTCTGTTCCAAAATGTTGTCATGCATGGTTTTAAGTTCTAAATGCATGTTTATGATGTGTGAAGGTGTTTTAAGTAAGTTTAATAGTTCATATGCAAAAAATTTCAAGTTTTATGTCAAGAACGAAAAGAACGACTTACATGGACCGATTATGCTATGTGATGCATGTATATGTCTATGTTCATTAATGAATGCTATGTTAAATATGCAAGTATGATTTTTAATAATCTATGATATGCATGAAGTAATCGAGTAAGTTTTTAAGATCACGACATAAAAGTTTATGAAAGGAATCATGATGTTATGATGAATGTTTTATGGCATACAAGTCATGCAAAGATGAAATCTTATGATGAAATGATAATGATATGATATGAAAAATGAATGATATGTTGATACATGAAAATATTTTGATGTCTTATGTGTCTTTATTGTGGCAATACGGGAACAGTACTCCGGTTTGGGCTCCGGAGGGGCCCTCCCAAATACGGCTCAATGTACGGGTTAGGTACTCCGGGATGAGCTCTGGAGGGGCCTCCGAAAATGAATGAACGAATGTTACGAGGCATAATGCCATATGATTGTTAATCAACAAGAAAAGATGAATGTGCTCATTATGACGGTTTCCACAATTTCGCATAATTCGTCACCAAATGATAAGTTTATGTTATGTTATGTTATGTTAGGTTACGTTTAAATGATATTTGAAATCTCATGATTTTACTGCATATACTTGCTGAGTCTTTAGACTCACTATACTTGAATGGTGCAGGTAATGAAGATGACATTTATGCATACGTCGATGCATTTGATGCCTGACATAAGGAGGAGTCAATAGTCAAGCCGACGAGAGATGCATGAGTGTGTTTGTGTCGAGTTAATGAACTAAATGTTGTTATGTTGATGGAAGAAAATAAGCTTTTTGTTTCAAATTGTCATGATTTGGTTTGTAAACTATTCTGAAAATGTTTTAAGTAAGGTTTGATGTATGCATACATCTTTCAAAAATGTTCTTTTCCGCGCTAGTTTTAAGGTCATGTTAGTTGTGTAACATCTTCATCGGTTGAGGGCGTTACAATCCAGTTCTAGTGGCCAGAGGCAGTTTGGTTCAGGTAAGAGGTTCAGTGATTCCGGAGTTTATTGTGGTAAGTATTGTGGACAACATGCTATCGATCAGTGCAGAGGAGTATCGGGTAATTGCAATTTTTGTCATCAACCAGGTCATTATGCCAAGGTTGCCGCCAAAGAGCAACAGAAATAACAACAGGTGCAAGTTCTCTAGACCAGTATCTCAGGCTGACAGGCAATCATCTGCTGTGCATTCATTTCAGCCACATAAATAGACTAGACATGGAAGGAATCCAAACTATGACTAAACCTCCTAGACAACAAGCAAAAGTGTTTTCATTGACTGAGGAGCAGGCTCAGGCAGCACCTGACGATGTTATAGTAGGTAACTGCTTTATCTTTTGTTATCCTGCTTATGTTTTGATAGATACTGGTGCATGACATATATTCATTTTTGAGAATTTGCTATGATTCATTCTTTATCGTCTGGGCCATTGCCTGTTGTTGTTTCTATTTCTTCACCTTTGGGTGAAGGTATTGTATTTGTCAGATTAATTAGAAATTGTGCTCTACAATATGACGGGAATGTGATTGATTTGGATTGCATAGTACTTGGATTATCAGATTTTGATTGTATTATTGGCAGAGACATGTTAACCAAGTACATGGCGACCGTGGACTGTTTCCAAAAAAATGGTCAGATTTAGACCTGAAATGACAGATGAATGGAAATTCTACGGTAAGGGTTCTCGAGCCAAGATCCCTTTGATATCTTTATCCATGACCCGTTTATTGCAGAGGGGTGCAAAAGGATTTCTGGTGTTTGCAGTAGATGTGTTGAAATCCAGTCCAACATTGACATATATACCAGTGATGCATGAGTTTGCTGATGTATTTCCTGATGAAATTTCTGGTGTTTGGGAAATAGATTTCAGTATTGAATTAATGTTAGGTACGCAACCGATATCAAAAGCTCCTTACAGGATGACACCTATTGAATTGAAGGAGTTGAAAGATCAGCTTAAAGATTTACTTGCTAAAGGGTACATTAGACTGAGCGTTTCACCTTGGGGCACTTCGGTACTTTTTGTACAAAATAAAGATGGTTCTATGCGGTTGTGTATTGATTATCGACAACTGAACAAGGCGACAATAGAGAATAAATATCCATTGCCCAAAATAGATGATTTGTTTGATCAGTTGCAGGGTTCAGCTATCTATTCTAAGATTGATTTGAGATATGGATATCATCAACTGAGGGTTTGAGATAAAGATATCCCTAAAACTGCTTTCAGAACAAGGTATGGTCATTATGAATTTATTGTCATGCCTTTTGGTTTAACCAATGCTCCTGCACTGTTTATGGAATTGATGAATAGAGTATTTTAGAAATACTTGGATGACTTTGTCATTATCTTTATTGATGATATTTTGATCTATTCCAAGAATGTGCATGATCATGCTGAACATCTCAGAATCGTATTACAGACTTTGAGAGATGATAAATTATTTTCCAAGTTATCAAAATGTGAATTTTGGTTGCAGAAAGTTGTGTTTCTTGGGCATATCATTTCAGGTGATGGAATTTCAGTGGATCCAAGCAAGGTAGAGGCAGTGATCAACTGGCCTAGACCAACCTCAGTTCCAGAAATACGGAGTTTTATGGTGTAAGGCCCCGAAATTAATTATTTCGAGATTAACAGAGTTGAATTATTATTTATTTTGGAATTAGTGGAAATTAATTGAGCCGGGATTGAATTGATTTATTTGGAGTTTCAGGGGCCAAATTGCAATATTGTAGGGTTGGACTTAGTCAAAGAATGGGATTATTATTATCATTGTTGTCACCTCTCTCTCCCCTCATTCCTCATCCCCTCCATCTCGCCTAGAGCCGAGAGAAAGCCATGGAAATGGTTCCAAGATTTTCTTTCGTCCGATTCGCTCGATCCGACCGTTAGATTTCAGATTCGAGTTGAGGTTCACGATCACCGCAACGAGGGCGTCGATTTGACGTAAGTTTTGCTATGATCCACGAACTTTGAATTTTGTTGGGTTGTCAGAACTTGATAATTTTCGGGTATGTTGTGCTTGAGCTAGCATAGATCGTATATTCGAAGTCGGTTTGGAAAAAGAACGAAGTTTGGATTTTATATGAATTTTTAGGCTTAAATTCAAAAATGGGTCTTTGGATTTTGTTGGATTTTGTTGTGTTTTGAGGGATTGGAAGATGGTATGAGTTGGTTTGTGTTTTATTGAGAAGGAATATTGATGTTGATGATTTTTGGTTTGACCGTTTATAGCCGTTATGCCGTCGAAATCGAGTTTTGGATTATCGGTTGTTTATTCGGTTTGATTTCTGGGTTTGTTTGAATTAGTAGATTAATATCGGATCCGTATGTTCAACATTTCAGATTTGAGTTGAAAGATTCGGGTTTGGATCAAACTTGGGAGTTGAATCGTCTTGAGAATTGAAGACGGTATAATATTTAACTTCTTGCTTGGCTTGTTTTGATTCAATTCGATATTTATTGAGTTCGTTGTTATTTTCAGATTTGAATCCTCGACGAACTTGAAAAGGTAAGAAGACGACAATGGAATGAATGAGACGATTAGCTCGAATTTGAATTAATTCGAGTGCCCAAAAGAAATCACATACTTGCATGCTATTTTGAAGTATATGTTAATTGTTTTACTTGAATTAGATGAATGAGTTTTGGTTTAGCATTGCATTCATATTGAGATAATTTCCTTTGTTTTGCGGGCAGAGAGGCCCAGAATAATTAGACGTTCTGTGGACTATAGTTGAGTGACATTGGTTAGCAGATTTTTACCAATTGTCGAGAAACACTCTCTATAGGTGCCAAGAGTCTAGAGGAGTAAAATATTCACTGTACACCTCGATCGGGAGAGTCGGTGTGTTGGTGTTATTTTATCCTCGGGATCCCAAATAAGAGAAGAGAATCTCTACCTTGTGATTATATAGACTTGATAATCCCAGAGTTTTAAAGACATGCATTGCATTGTATGCATTTGAATTGAGTTTAGACATGCTTTTGGAACTGCTTGTCTTGTATGTATATATATCTTGTTTCGATATATTATTTGATATGCATGTTTTGTCTCTTTTACTGGGAATTGTATTCTCACCGGTTTATCCGGCTGTTGTCTTTGTTTGTATGTGTACTTGGCAACAGGAGGATCAGGAGCTGGACCGAGTCGTAGGGTCGAGTTTGTTGAACTTGTAATAGTTTTGCTGAGTCTTTTGAACTCTATTTTAGAACTCGAATTTTGGTTGTAATTGTTGGGCAGAGCTTAGAACCCGTTGTATGTTCTAAATATGGATTTGTATCGTATTTGAGTCTTGGAATATCTAGAATTTCCTTTGTTGATTTTTCCCAGGCTCTCCCTCCCTTTTTGTCCTTTTTGCCTGCGCGCGGGCGGGGCATCACCTCGCGCGCGCGCGAGGAGCCTGGGGAGTCTCGGGAGTTTTTGCCCGCACGCGCGAGCTCTCCTCTCGCGCGGGCGCGAGCATTTCCGCAAGCCTCTGCTCGCGTAGCCTGCGCGCGCGAGGTGATTACCTCGCGCGGGCGCGAGGCTCTCTAAATTTTTTTTTTGATTCGATTTTACGCGGCTCTTCATGTTCGATTTTGTGTAATTATTCGAGAATAAAAGTTTAGAAACGGGGTCTCACATTAAGTGGTATCAGAGCGATAAGATTCTTGGAATTGAACTAGAGTGAGCGGGGTAGATCGAGTCCGCATGAATTGAATTCTCGCATGTGATTGATTTATTTAAATGATTATTTAAATACTTGCGAGCATGATTTATTGATTCTTGAATTAATTGAATTACATGAGTTGTGATTTAAATTTCGAATCACGATTACTTGATTTGATCGAAAGCATGCTTTATTATTTGTAAATTACTTGAAATTGCATGATTATGTGATTTAAAATTTAAAGCATGAATTACTTGAAATATGAACTGTATTTTAATTTCGGATCCGAGTTCCACCATCTGCTTGAGCTAGCAGATCAGAGATTGTTTGCGATGAGAATTAGAATTTGATTGAGAACCGAAATTCAGTGATTTGTAGTTGAACGAACTTATCGAAAAAAGATGTGGAACACCGAATTTTGAGATGGAGATTTTGTGTCCATTTTTTTTACTGATTATCAGAATTTTCTCCTGAATAACTTTAGCAGACGACAACCAACAATAAATCCTTCGATTGATCTAGACCGTACCACTATTGCACTGATAGATGTCACACTTACACCGATGGGAGTACTACCGAGGAGGTTTTAGTTGTTTATATTACCAATTTTGAAGAGTATCGAGAATGTTATCTGATGTAGAAGTTGAATAGAAGAGATCGATAAGTTGGGTGATTCTCTGAGCTACACAGATGACCGGAGAATTCGGTTAGTGTGGTACCAACTTAGAGAATTGATAAAAGTTGGTAGAATTGGAGAAGAGAGCTTTAGGGAATCAAGGTTCGATCACTTTTTGGAATCCTCCTCTATCCGAATCTCTTCGACAGATTCCTTTTCACCGTTTGATCAGAATTAGAGGGACTTAGAAATCATATTTAATCGAAGCGGAAGTAGTTTGGGAAATCATTGAGCAGTGCCTTGTCATGGGAAGACGCTGTCAGTTCTGTCATCAGCCCGGACACTATGCCAAAGTTCGTCATCATAATATTATCGAGAGATCTTCGAAGAGGAATTCCTTTTGTAGTCAGCTCTGACAGAGATGCAAGCCATTTCAGTTGCTCCTTTCGGCCGCAATAACAGAATCTTGGAGAACTCAACCTTATGACGAATCAATCTTTGAGGCAACAGATTCTAGTTGCACTCTTATCGAGGATCAGACTTAGTTTTCACCGATGACGACTGCAGGAATCAGTAGAGTATGGTTTCTCTTCTTATTCTGATATGATCGGTTACACACCTTATCTTTCTTCTTATTGATATTTATTAATGCATCTCGGTTTGTTGAATTTTGATTATCCGTAGTCGCAATTCTTTGAATTGATGGGATAATTTGGAACCGAATAGTATTGTACTTCAGATTCTGATTTGATTGAGATTTTGATTTGATTATAACTGAGAAGTACCGTACTTCAGTTATCAGATTTTGATTTGATTGGTTGTTAGTTGCTTTATCCAGTACAAGACTACGGTGGATTTGTTTCAGGAAGTCGACAGATTCCGATCCGAGTCAATAGACGAACGGAAATCCTTCGGTAAGGATTCTCGATTCCAGGATTCCTTGTTAGTTAATCTGCCGAATGACCTTCTGATTTCAGAATTTTGCGGAGGAATTCTCTTGTTCAAATGATGTCCTAGAAACTAGCCTGATTTGGTTGATAAACCAGTGGTTAGAGAGTTGCTGTTATCATCCAGATGAGATTTCTGGATTACCTCTGAGTCATGAGGTTAGATTCATCAATGACTTGAGATCAAACATCATCAGGTGAGAGTTTGATGGAAAGTAATATTGAAGACTGGACTTGGATCGAGGTATGACTTCTTTGGAGTATAGTCATACCGTTTGAAGAGAAACTCGTCTACAGTATTGTAGATCTTTTGAACTGAATATATCAGAGATATTTAGATGGAATTAGAAATTCTTATCAATCTTTTCGGTTCTGTTCGAAGAATAGTGATGATCATACAGAGTATTGGAGAATGGTCTTACAGAATTTTGTGCCGAGACGAGGCATGCTTTACTATTGAAGTTTGAATTTTGATTGTATCGAGATGTCCTTTCCTCGATCATTTAATTCTAGAGTTGGAATTTCTGTGATCATTGCAAGACCGAAGCTGTTTTGATTGAAGCCAAACCGACATATGTACCTGAGAGTTGAAGATTTTTAGTTCTATAGCAGATTTTCGAGAGATTCTTATCGTCGTGGAGCCGATTTCTCATCTAAATATAGAGAATGCACTTGTATCTGAACCAAATCTTATGAGATCAGTTTGTTTGGCATGAATAAGAGATCGACCCGAGCTCCAGTAATTCTTATTTCCTCTGTACTGATGATCATCCGTGCATTGAATTTTCTTATCTAGATTCTGGAGGTATTCTTATTCAGAAGAAATATGTGATAGCTCAGTCATGGTAGCAGATGGAGCAGTTCGAGGATCAACATCCTTTTCGTGATATTGAATTGACAGTGATCTTATTGCTGTTAGATCGGGCATATTTATATCCAGTGAAATTTTCGAAGTCTTTTTGTTGAACTGAGAAGTCAGAGTATGAGTTTCGCAACCGAACTGATTTTGAGATTGAGGTACAGATTGGATATGATGAAGAATCTGATGGTGAATTATAGTATGATCTGAAGTAGAACAGTGCAGCGATTGAAGTTTGAATAGAATGATCTATTATTATTATTATTTTATCTACTATCCTTGACTTCACCGACCGATGAATGTTGCACTCCTGATTTAGAGTCTGGAACAAATAGGAAGTCTATCAGAATTCTTTTATCCGAACTGAACCAGAATTGATTTAGAAGATGGAGATAGCGCAGAAAACAGATTTGAATTGAAGAATTTATTAAAGAAGAGTCAGTACTGGACACAAGCTGAGTTTCAGGACAGTGACAATACCTCAGTTTTGAGAAATTGTTTTGTCGTGTCAGAGATTTTGATTGAGACAGAGTACCTTGATATTTACACTTTGCACTTATGCATTATTCTCTCAGACGTCCGAAAGATGTTCAGAGGATTAAAGAACCGACTGTCTGTGGTACAGCTATTGTCATATTGTAAAGAAGATTATTTTTCGACGATTACCTTTCCGAAGCTTTTGTTCAGTTGGGAAATTAGTAGTCAACTGAACTATTAGACCGATTACAGAATCTGCTACTATTTTCCGTATGGAATGAACTCCAGACTCGACCCAATGTTGACAAGTTGGTCAAAAAGAGTTTCAGATTGTTTTACTCTGTCGTCGTTTTATCCGTGCAGAATGGAATTGGGAGCGTTCGACATGTGGTCACGGAGGTATAGAACTGTTTGATTTGGAGATGCTATCTGACTATAATCGAGAATTGACTATAGTCGGCTTTTGTTTCCGTACAGAATGGATTTCAGACACGACAATATGTTTGGAATTGTTGTCAAGAGGATTTTCAGATAGTTGACTTGTCAAGTCTGTTCTTTTGGAATGAGATTTTGAGTTAACTCTCATCTTGAACTCAGTCTTTGAGAAGCTTTTGTTTTTGGATTATAATTGAATTCAGTTTATTGTCCTCAGAACGACGGACAACCAAGAAAAAGCGATATAGACTTTAAGAGGATATGCTGAGCTGTAGTGCTTGATTTTGGCACTAGCTGGATAGATTTTCCATCTTTTGCGAAGTTTCTGTACAACCGCTATCAGACGAGTTTATCTGTATCAATTGTTGTAAATGAGTTGTACGAGAAGCAATGAGAATCTCAATCGAATTGGGATGATTTTTTGAGTTCCCTGACTTGGGATCAGATTTAATTTGAGTTTTGTTAGACGAATGTAGATTTCCTGTCTAAGATAAAGATGACTTGAGAAGAAGAATAAACGAATTACTCGGATTCCAACGCAGATCTCTGTACTTATGTTCAGGGAGGCCGAGTAATTAAGAAGATTCCTTCTTTTAGAGGTTGTGGCAGTAATAATAAGAGAGAGAACTGTCTCGATGAACTCTCGAGCTCCTTTGAGATTCTAAAGGATTTAAGCGATCTCGCCTACTGACTTTTACTCCTTCAGTTCTCCTTGTTTTCCACTACTTTAATCTTCCGTATTCTTTGGGTATTCTCGACGGGCTTCACGTCTTTTGTTGCCGATTCACATATTTTTCTTGTTGTTGAGATGAAAATTGATGTGTCGCCAGTTTTGTTTGAGAAAACCGATTCAGAGTTGACCGATTATAGTTGCAGCTTCTTAGCGGAACCGTTTCAAATGAGTTTGTGCAGTTAAGCCGATACGGATTTAAAGAAACGGTGCAGGAAGCGGAGTTTGATTAGAACCGCGATTTCAGAGTTGTTTTGGGAGAAGAGTTATTTTAGCAGTCTTCGAACTCTATCTTGTTTTCTATGAGATGGAACTGCTTTGATTTCGAGGACGAAATCGATTCTTAGAGGGGGAGAATTGTAAGGCCCCAAAATTAATTATTTCGAGATTAACAGAGTTGAATTATTATTTATTTTGGAATTAGTGGAAATTAATTGAGCCGGGATTGAATTGATTTATTTGGATTTTCAGGGGCCAAATTGCAATATTGTAGGGTTGGACTTAGTCAAAGAATGGGATTATTATTATCATTGTTGTCACCTCTCTCTCCCCTCATTCCTCATCCCCTCCATCTCGCCTAGAGCCGAGAGAAAGCCATGGAAATGGTTCCAAGCTTTTCTTCCGTCCGATTTGCTCGATCCGACCGTTAGATTTCAGATTCGAGTTGAGGTTCACGATCACCGCAACGAGGGCGTCGATTTGACGTAAGTTTTTCTACGATTCACGAACTTTTAATTTTGTTGGGTTGTCAGAACTTGATAATTTTTGGGTATGTTGTGCTTGAGCTAGCATAGATCGTGTATTCGAAGTCGGTTTGGAAAAAATACAAAGTTTGGATTTTATATGAATTTTTAGGCTTAAATTCAAAAATGGGTCTTTGGATTTTGTTGGATTTTGTTGTGTTTTGAGGGATTGGAAGATAGTATGAGTTGGTTTGTGTTTTATTGAGGAGGAATATTGATGTTGATGATTTTTTGTTTGACCGTTTATAGCCGTTATGCCGTCAAAATCGAGTTTTGGATTATCGGTTGTTTATTCGGTTTGATTTCCGGGTTTGTTTGAATTAGTAGATTGATATCAAATCCGTATGTTCAACATTTCAGATTTGAGTTGAAATATTCGGGTTTGGATCGAACTTGGGAGTTGAATCGTCTCGAGAATTGAAGACGGTATAGTATTTAACTTCTTGCTTGGCTTGTTTTGATTCAATTCGATATTGATTGACTTCGTTGTTATTTTCAGATTTGAATCCTCGACGAACTTGGAAAGGTAAGAAGACGACAATGGAATGAATGGGACGATTAGCTCGAATTTGAATTAATTCGAGTGCCCAAAAGAAATCACATACTTGCATGCTATTTTGAAGTATATGTTAATTGTTTTACTTGAATTAGATGAATGAGTTTTGGTTGAGCATTGCATTCATATTGAGCTAATTTCCTTTGTTTTGCGGGCAAAGAGGCCCAGAAGAATTAGACGTTCTGTGGACTATAGTTGAGTGACATTGGTTAGCAGTTTTTTACCAATTGTCGAGAAACACTCTCTATAGGTGCCCAGAGTCTAGAGGAGTAAAATATTCACTGTCCACCTTGATCGGGAGAGTCGGTGAGTTGGTGTTATTTTATCCTTGGGATCCCAAATAAGAGAAGAGAATCTCTACCTTGTGATTATACAGACTTGATAATCCCAGAGTTTTAAAGACATGCATTGCATTGTATGCATTTGAATTGAGTTTAGACATGCTTTTGGAATTGCTTGTATTGTATGTATATATATCTTGTTTCGATATATTATTTGATATGCATGTTTTGTCTCTTTTACTGGGAATTGTATTCTCACCGGTTTATCCGGCTGTTGTCTTTGTTTGTATGTGTACTTGGCAACAGGAGGATCAGGAGCTGGACCGATTCGTCTTGGTTAGCTTGGGGTGAGATTGATAGAAGTGAGACTCCACGTCGTAGGGTCGAGTTTGTTGAACTTGTATTAGTTTTGCTGAGTCTTTTGAACTCTATTTTAGAACTCGACTTTTGGTTGTAATTGTTGGGCAGAGCTTAGAACCCGTTGTATGTTCTAAATATGGATTTGTATCGTATTTGAGTCTTGGAATATCTAGAATTTCTTTTGTTGATTTTTCCCAGGCTCTCCCTCCCTTTCTGTCCTTTTTGCCTGCGCGTGGGCGAGGCATCACCTCGCGCGCGCGCGAGGAGCCTGGAGAGGCTCGGGAGTTTTTGCCCGCGCGCGCGAGCTCTCCTCTCGCGCGGGCGCGAGCATTTCCGTGAGCCTCTGCTCGCGTAGCCTGCGCGCGTGCGAGGCTCTCTAAAATTTTTTTTTTTTTTGATTCGATTTTACGCGGCTCTTCGTGTTCGATTTTGTGTAATTATTCGAGAATAGAAGTTTAGAAATGGGGTCTCACATATGGGCTTAGCAGGTTATCGTAGATTTATTAGAGATTTTTCAAGCATTTCTAAGCCTATTACGCAATTGACTTAGAAGAATATGTCGTATGTCTGGACTGAAGCTTGTGAAACTAGTTTCCTAGAGTTGAAGAAGAGGCTTACTAGTGCACCTGTCTTAGCGATTTCATCAGGTACGGGTGATTTTGTTGTATATTGTGATGCTTCTCACAGGGGACTTGGATGTGTGCTCATGCAGGGAGGCCATGTTATTGCTTATGCCTCGTTACAGTTGAAGCCACACGAGACTCGATATCCTATCCATGATTTGGAGCTTTCCGCTATCATCTTTGCATTGAAGATATGACGACATTATCTTTATGGTGAGAAGTTTGAAATCTATTCTGATCACAAAAGTTTAAAATACATGTTTTCGCAGTCAAAAATGAATATGAGGAAACAAAGATGGCTAGATTTCTAAAAGATTTTGATTGCGAGATTAAATACTATCAAGGAAAATCTAATGCAGCAGCAGATTCTTTGAGTAGAAAGGTATGTTCTTTATCCTTGTCTACGATAGGTGTATCTCGAATGATAAAATATTTTTGTATTTCTGGATTAGTATTTGAAATAGATATGCAGCCTATCAGAGTTTGTGCTATTCGAGCTGAGCCAGAGTTGTTGATACGAATCAATGAAGCACAAAAAATTGATCAGAATATTCAGAAATCGATTGAGATGGTCAGATCTGGGCATCAATATGAATATCAGGTCAGTGTTGATGATGTTTTATATGTAAATAACAGACTTGTTGTGCCAGATATTTCAGATTTGAAATAGCAAATTATGAGAGAAGCTCATAGCAGTCGATTCAGTATTCATCTTGGTGGCAGAAAAATTTATAATGATCTGAAGACACAGTATTTGTGGAAACAGATGAAAGCAGATGTCACAGAATTTGTGTCTAAATGTTTGAATTGCCAATAGGTGAAAGCTGAAAGAAAAAATCCAGGTGGTCTATTGCAGAGTTTATCTATTCCAGAGTGGAAATGAGATCACATTTTCATGGATTTTGTTACACAGCTACCACGTTCATCCAGAGGTTGCGATGCCATTTGAGTGATTTTTGACAGATTGACAAAATTAGCATGCTTTATTCCGTACAGAATGACATATAGACATGATCAGATGACATAAATTTACGTCAGAGAAGTGGTAAGATTACATGGTGTGCCTAAATCTATCGTTTCAGATCGAGACCCTAGATTTACATCACACTTTTGGCATATGTAATGCCTCAAAAAATACCAAATTAAATAATTTATGAGAATTGGAATTAAATGTCTAAGTTTCATAAATTAAAGAAATGAAATTGAAGTTTACAGATGATAAGGGACCGAATTGCAATTTTGGGGAAGTTCAGGGACTAACGTATAAAAATTTGAATGGGACCCCATGAAATAAATAATTAGGAGAGAGTTGTCTCCTTAATCATTCTACCATTATCTTCTTCCACATTCATCCGAGAGGAGAGAAGGAAGACTCTCATCTCCATTTTTGTTCTCCAAGCTTCGATCCAACTCGATCCGACCAGTAGAATTTTGATTCGAGCACGGTTTTCGAATCCTTGAGATAAGGGCTACGTTTCTATGTAAGTATGATTAAATTCTACCAAGTTCTAATTTTGAGATGTTGTTGGATTCAAATTTTAGTTGGATAAATATGTTCTTGAGATAATAGAGATGATATATCTAAGACGGTTTGAGAAAATACCATCGTTTGAACATGTTTTTGATTTTTGAAGAATTTTCAGAATTTATGGAATTTTTGGATGATGATTTTCAAAAATTAGAGATGATATTGATGATGATATTGTGTTGGAATTGTAAAAATATTGGTGTTGAGAATTTTTGGAAATACCGATTTTTAGACGTTATGCCGTCGGATTGAATTTTGAAGAAATTGTTGAATATTCGGCTTGACGAGAATTATAAGGAATGATATCGAGAAATAATGTTGTCCATTTCAAATTTTGAATTGAAATTTATTGAATTGGAATCGCAAGAAATTGAGTTGTTTAGAGTTCGGTCAAGATTGAGATTGATTATTGTTTGAAATGCGATTTTTGGATCGAACAAGAAATTGATATGAATTTCATATTGATGTAGCTTTCAAGACTTGTGCATTCCGGACTTGGAATTGAGGTATGGATAGACAATGAAGGGCTTGGGATTGAATTCTCGAGAATATTTGAGATTCTCGAGCCCAATAAATCACACATATTTGCTATATTATTTGAATTATATGAATTGATTGAATAACATGAAATTATGAATTTGATTTTATACGATGATTATCGATATATGATTCATGCTAATAATTTGATATATGAGATGAGATGCTCAGATTGAGCAGAGATTTTGATATAATGAATTACATCATCTCATTCATATTGAGCCAGACTTTGTTCAAATTTGATGGCAGACTTGCCTAGATTGCAGCGGACATTTGGGTCTATATTTGAGTGGCATGGAATGTAGAGCAACTTTCATGACCAGAATACTCTATATAGGAGTGCCGAAGTCCGTGGTTGAGAAGCTCAACGCCCACCCCGATTGGGAAAGTAGGTGGTGACGTTGTGTTTTCTTTTCCCTTGGGATCCCTAAGATCAAGATTCAGACTGAATCAGAGAATTGATAACCCCAGATTCTTGAGCATGCATTTTTTCCATGCATTATCCATTTGAGATTACTTATAGATTTATATTGATATCATTGAAATGTTTAAATGCTCATTTGTTTCTGTCATTCATACTGAGTTTTTATACTCACCGGTTTTTTGGTTGTTGCTTTGTCTTGTGTGTGTGCATTGCAACAGGTGGTTCAGGGTCAAGATTTAGAAAACCTTAAAGATTTGAAATGAGAGTAGAAGTGGAGCTCGGGTCTAGCAGACGAATAATTTTAAATACATATTGAAAACATGTTGAATTTTGGAGTTTTCAAACTTGTTGCATTTTATACTCGTTTGAATGATTTTCAGACATCTCTTTATTTTATATTGTGATCAAGACTTTGAGAGGTCATCATTCCGGGTTTTTGGAGCAAGAAAAGAAAAAAATAGAGATTTTCAAAGCCTTAGCGCGCCCGCGCATCCGGGGTGCCATTTTGCGCAACAGAGGCGCGGCGGCACGCCCGCGCCGGTGGGGAGGCGCGCCCGCGCCTCCTCCCCTTTAAAAAAAAAAAAACTTTTCGCGACGCGTTTTTGCGTCGCCAATGTAAGGCATGCGTCGCCAAATGCCATATTGATTATTTTTAAATATTTGTACCTAAGGTCTCCACATTAGATGGTATCAGAGCGATAAAGATGCCTTGAGTTGACATTAGAAGATTGAGAACGGGGTAGATCGAGTCCTCTTGATTTAATTTTCGCATGAGATTGATTTCATTGCATTACTACATGAATTCCATGCAAGCATGCTTTACTTCTTTAAGATTATGTGTGAGACCTCATTTCTAAACCACTATCCTCGGAGTAAACAACAATTAAACATACAAGAAACCAAGAATCGAAGCGATCACAATATTATTATTATTTTTTTTAAAAGGAAAACGACCGCGCGCCCGCGCCGAAGCCAGCGCGCCCGCGCCCTCGCCTCGCCAAAACCAGCGCGCCCATGCCCTTACCTCGCCAAAAGGCCGCGCGCCCGCGCCTTCCTCTCGCCCAGAAATCCAAGGCACCAAAAATAAATCCAACCAAACCTAAACACTTGCATTTAAAGTATCTGACAAGCCAATAACAATACAAGAAAAGTTTAGGGAAGAAAAACATCCGATTCGGTAGTACCTACATCGATTCTTGATTACAATACAAAACGAGAAGTTCGAATGACAAAACATGTTCGCAAAACATAAACTAGATTGACATGCTAATTCGACTTCTAAACGAGTCTCACTTCTATCTCTTGATCTTGACGTTAACCAGGTCTACTCTGACTCGGTCCTGCCCCACCTGTTGCCAAGTACACATACAAACAAAGACAACAGCCAGATAATCTGGTGAGAATACAATACCCAGTAAAAGAGACAAACATAAATATCAAATAATATATCAAAACATGATACATATATACAAGACAAGCAATTCCAAAAATCATCTCAAAACTTAATTCAAATGCATAATGCAATGCATGTCTTTAAATGAGGGATTATCAAGTCCGGATAATCAAGAAATTGCTGCTTTTGCTTTTGGGGATCCCGAGGATGAGATCACGTAAACAACCACCGACTCTCCCGATCGAGGTGGTGCTACGTATCTCCATCCTCTAGACTTTGGTGCGACTATAAGGAGTATGCTGACACTAGGCGAACCTCTATGCCTAGTCCACTCGCTTAAAGCCCCCAAAACATCTAACATAAAAGGGCCGTCCTGCCCGATAAAATCAAGGATTCTTAGCTCAATATGAATGCAATGCAAACATAACTCAATCAACTAAATTCGAGTAAAAGAAAATAACATGCAAGTATGTGATTCCTCGGAACACTCGAATCAAGTCGAATTTGAGTCACACGTTCCATTCCAGTCTAAGTCATCTTATACCTCTTTCAAACGTCGATGCTCCAACCTGGAAACAACAACAATTCCTCAATCAATATTCAATCAAACTTTCTCAATCG